>NC_030433.2:7157500-7212500 GCF_001660625.3 Ictalurus punctatus | reverse complement strand
TGATGATGGTGGTGGTGATGGTGAGGATGGTGGAACTTGTCCGATACCGTGGAAATGGGCGGCAAAGGTTGCAAAGGGGTGAGCGTGGTATAGGTGCCGCTCATTCCCATGCCGGGAGGTGACGTGTCGCAGGGCACGCTCATGCTCATCCCGTGATGGAGCGGCAGAGACAGCTCGGCTCGGTACTCTCCCGTGCCCTCCAGGATGGTCGCCATGCCGGACACCATGGCCGAGCGCGACGCCAGGTCCTGGTGTATCCGCAACGACGACGACGACGACGTGGAAGTGGTGGTGTTGCTGCTGCGTGCGTGATGCGGGCTGTGGCCGCTCATCAGCTCGTGCTCATGGCCGCTCGCGCTCAGCGCGCCGTGCAGGCCGCCCATGCCATCCATTGTCATCTCCGGGTTCATGGCGAAAGCATCCAGATCCTCCTTGGCCAGGCATCGATAGGCGTTGTAGGCAGTCTTCATTCAGTCCATTGATGTATATAATGCTTCTTTTTTTGTGTGTGTCTCTGTGCACAGGAATGATTTTGTTATCCTTTTCTTTTTTTTCCCTTAAGGCCTCTCGGTATTTTCCCCCTCCTTTTATAAATTAAAAAAAAACAAAACAATATCGGTGTTGTGTCTCAGACGGGCCAGCGCTGATTTCTCCCCATGTCCGACCCTCTCCTCCTCCTGCGGATTCTGCTCGAGCAGCTGGATTTGTGCAGGATGGGATTTACTCTGCTTAGTTTTGCTGCAGCCAACCCTGATGAAATGGGCGGGGTTTTCTGTATTTTGCTCCCCCCCCCACCCCTCTTCTATCTGAAGGACAGGTTGAAATAACCAATCACATTGTAGTGCCGGGATGAAATGACCTGAAAGGACCGTCCCCTTTTGGCCTGGTGTCCAATCGCAGGCTGCGGTGAGCTTGTGTAGAGATTTGTAAACCAAGTTCCTGTGTTATAGAGGCAAAATAAAGATATTAAAAAAGAAAACTTCGAATTAGTAACATTTAACTGCTACATATAATAATTAATGTTGTGAATAAAAGTTTATTTTTTAATTATAAAAAAAAGCAAAACATTAATACAATTTAAATTACTAAAATGTTAAGGCCACTACACTCACCAGAATTGTGTGTATATATATATATATATATATATATATATATATATATATATATATATATATATATATATATATATATATATATATATATATTAAATGAAAAACTCCAAATCCATTTTTCTTATTAAAGCTGATATTATTTGAGTCTGGACATCCTATATTCGTAATATATACCCCCCTTTAAAAAGAGTTAATTTTATTAATTGATCGACTTCATATGCTGTATATCTACACAGAATAATCAAGAATGTTCAACGCGTCATCTAACAACTGCTATTCTGTTTTTCTTTTTTCCCTCCTCTTCTGCTTGTTTCTTTAATGTCATATGATTCAAATGCTGTGTGTTTTCTGCACACTTACTCAAATGTAATGTCATTATTCATTCATGGTAGCTATTTCTGTCCCAAAAAGGCGCACATAACATTTACATGTATAGATTTTAGATTGGACACGCAAAAGACTCTAATGCACTTTGATAGCACTTACTATAGAAACTTTTTTTTTTTTTTTTTAATTAAAATGTCTTGAAGCTTTACAGTGTCCCAAGACACTAAGAAAACTCCAACTGGTTGAAAAGTAACAGATTTTTCTGCAGGCCGGTTGCTCTGGAGGTTGAGCAGATGCGGCTTTTGTTTAAGCGAGTCTGTAATTAAGGACGAAGGGACAGAAGTCTGAAACGCGTGACCTATTTTATTTTTTTGTCTTTTGATCAGCTGTCAGAGGAGGAGCAGGAGGGGGGGCATCACACTGAGAGACTCGGAGAGGACAAAACAGGATGAGCAATCGGGCAAAGTTTGTCTCTCAGAGAGTAAGAGAAAGAACATGAACCTCTGGCCTGCGTTTGTGCTTTTAACGGGCCGCAAAATGCAATCAGACAGTCACGTGGGAAGCTTAGGATGATTTCCAGCATCAAAGCATAGTTATAATAATTAATATTTCATTCATTTCCTTAGGTTGGAATTTTTTTTTAAATCAATGAAATCCTACGAAGGAAAGAAAAAACAAGCATGAAAAGCCTATAAAGTCCCAAAACCTAGTACTAAACTGTACTTCTCTGTGTTTCCATGGTGTTGATCAAGTGCATAACTTATGTACACAACTTTAGTGTATCTTTTACCTAAAGTGCACATAGTGTTTACCACCTTTAAGACTTTAGTCAAAAATGAGGAATACAAAAATAATTAAGTAAGTAAGTAAGTAAGTAAGTAAGTAAGTAAGTAAATAAATAAATTGTGTAAATTGAGTTATTGACCTTACATTTTTTAAAGGTGCACTCTATCTATATTTCCAGGTAAACTAGACATATTAAAGGTACAATAGATGTGCCCTTGATTAAAGGTACCACCTGAGCGACAAGGAAAAGTACTATTTGGGACCATTTTTTTGCTTTTATGAAAGTGTACTTACATCATTTTTAGCCTCGAATGCTTTCTTCTTTACATTTGCAAACTGTATAATATATAAAATAATGCAGAAATGTTGGAAAATGAGGGCATTAATATTTTAAGTGTGCATTTTAAGGGTGTCGTCCACACCCCTAGGAGCTGAGGAGTAAAAATCAATACAGTGAATTTAAAGTGAAGTTATTCCTTTAATAAGTTATTTCTCTAAACCGAAAACTTTTTAGCTCTTTTTCTATAAAACGACCCGACATAGTTTAATTTTATATGTGCATGTGTCTTTATATGGATAGCAGATTTTTATTCACAAGTAAACATTTAGCTTAGCGTACACTTGTGCAAAAAATCTGATTTTGATAATAAATAAATAAATAAATAATAATAAAGATTATTATAAACTAAAAACAGTTGAAGTTTAATCTAGCAAGTAGCAGAAACCCGGCGTCGTTTATTTAACGCATTAAATGAGATAAACTGATTGTAAATGACACTAAACGGTTAAGTTAAGATAGTGAGTCTAATCCAAAGATCAAACAAGGTGTGTGAAACTCCAATTTGGAACAGTTTCTGTTTTTTTTGTCTTTCTTTCTTTATTTTTTTTTTGTCCTCTTTCAGGCCATCTGCCATGTTAAGTGCAGCTTTATTGATCAGAGTCCTGGCGGACCCCACGCTGATCTATACACACACACACACACACACACACACACACACACACACACACACACACACACACACACTCCCCCACATTTCTTTTTTTTTCACGGGTGATGATGCTCTTCCATGCATATGCACAGCTACAGTTCTGTCACGAGCGCTACGAGGTAAGTCTCTCTCTCTCTCTCTCTCTCTCTCTCTCTCTCTCTCTCTCACACACACACACACACACACACACATTCCTTTGCCATTTTTTGGTATTATATACATGCGTCGGGGGGTCAGAAGGAAGGGGCGGGAATTAATTTGGCACGGTTTTACATCAAAACGGTGACGGAAGCGCGGGACCTGTGCTTTCACACACACTCGCTCTCACACACACGCGCGCGCGCGCGCGTGTGTGACGGTTTTACGTTTCGTCTCTCGCTGTGAATTTAGGAACATGTAGGCTATAAAACTCTAATATTATAGTCTAATGCTAATTATGAACCAATAATTATGAACCCATGTTAGTGTGTACTATTTTCAAATAGAAATTAAAATAGTTTACAATATAATTATTTCATTATGTAAATTAACACCACTACCTTACATCATCGATATAAATTTCCTATACACTATTTGAACACATTTTTACTGTTGATTTAGATTGTTGATAAATAAAATGCGATGCATTAAAAAAAATTAAGATGACTAAGAATTAAGATATAACATTGCCTATAATATACAGTGTAATTGTATTGTTTGTCATATTGTATTTTGTATGTCTACCTGTTTACTCGTAAACTTCTTTAATTTAATTAAAAAATTTTTTTGCTTTTCTAACTTTGCTAATCTAGGTAATTAAGAAGAGTCATTTTTCGGTCTGTGTAATGTAAAATTAATCTTTTTAATTACACGTTTTTGTAGTTCAGATGTTAAAGCTAGACTCACTAAATGAAAAAGTCTTTAAATCGAATAGACTAATCTAATATAATCTAATAACACTTATCCAGTTTGAGTTTTAGTTCATGCTCATGTATTTAACCATCATTTGTAATATTGTTATTGATGAATTCGTTAAAGAATCATTTTGTATGACTCTGTATCGAATAAACACACAGCATTATACTAAGAAAAAACTGACTAATAAATCCGAAAAAACTTATGTTTTTAATTTGTATTTTGTCAAGTTTTAGCTTCAGTTTGGTTCATATTATAAAGCATTATTATTTATTATTAAATTTTGCTAATAATCCGTGTTTTACTTTGTGACTGCTTTCTATCCGAGAAGCTCATTATCTCATAGTCGGTTAATCTTTTAATTGATGACATTAATGGATTTTTTTAACTTCAGAGCACGTCAGTATTTTGAGCTTTTGAGCAAAAAATAAAAATAAATTAATAGAAAATTTGACGTCATCATAAGACTTTATAAGACGTTTTACAATGGCTATTATTATTATTATTATTATTAGTAGTAGTAGTAGTAATAGTAGTAGTAGTATTTTTTTGACGAATTAAACTGTATTAGCAGATCTATACAAACAGAAAAAAATAAGTACTTTATTTATTTTCAATTTATTTATTTTTTTCATTAAATAATTACTCCATGCCGGTGGTTCTACTTAGCACTGCTTTGTGTTTGAACTCGTAAATCCCATCAGCAACACACACACACACACACACACACACACACACACACACACACACACTTTATTTGCAGCTTTCTCAGTTCATCACAGTATCTCTATCAGGGCGAGAATCATAATGCTATTAAAGGCTCGGTGTTAGTCCTGCTCAAGGAGATTGATTAATAGTTGATTAATGTTTACACTCACAGTGCAGCTGCAAACATCAGGTCAAGATGGCTTCCTCTTCCTGTTTTCAGATTTTAGTGTAGTTATTATTATTATTATTATTATTGTTGTTGTTGTTGTTATAAAATGACGTAAACCTTCATACAATCTTTTTGTATTTTACCTTATTACTAGACTGTAAAGCAAATTAAAGCAAAGCAGTTTTTAATGTAACATGTATATGTCCGCAGCGGCATAATACAATAATAATTTGTAAAAAAATAATAACCATAATTCTTTTTCTAAACATATGTTTTTCAATAAAAGTATGTAGGGGGAAAGCGCCATTTTTCAGCCACCAGAAATTCGTTGGTTTACTATAAATATCCGTAAAGATCCGCTGACGAAGCCTATAGATGAGAGAAGGATAAATACAGACTGAAAGCGTGAATAAAAAAAAGAAAAGAAAAAAGCGCCTAAAAAAAGGAAGCTCGATATTCCCTGCGCTTTCTGCCTGCTGTCTGTTAAAAGCAGGTGGCGTGAGACAGCGCGGTATTATCTCAACTACAGAGAATGTTCCAGAGCTGTGAAGAAGAGGCGACTTCCTTGAAGAAGATTCTAACAATTTTAAGGATATGACTCTAACTCTGAGAGAGATTCGAACACTCTGAAGAAGACTAATGCTCTGAAGATTTTAAAGCTTTGAGGAAGACTTGTAAACTCTGAAGAAGATTCCAACCCTCTGAAGAAGACTCTAATGCTCTGAAGAAGGTTCTAACTATTTTAAGAAGATGGTTCTAACTCTCAGAAAGATTTGAACACTCTGAAGAAGACTCTAATGCTTTGAAGAAGATTAATAAACTCTTAAGAAGATTCTAATGCTCTGAAGAATATTCTAATGCTCTGAAGAAGATTCATAAACTCTTAAGAAGAATCTAATGCTCTGAAGAAGATTCTAACTCTTTTAAGAATATGATTCTCAACTCTGAAAGAGATTCGAACAATCTAAAGAAGACTTTGAATGCTCTGAAGAAAATCTTAAAGCTTTGAGGAAGACTTGTAAACTCTGAAGAAGATTCTAATGCTCTGAATAAGTCTCTAATGCTCTGAAGAAGATCTGTAAACTCTGAAGACGAATCGTAATCTCTGAAGAAAATGATGAATTCTTTAAAGAAGATTCCAAAACTCTGAAGATTCAAATTCTTTAAAGAAAATTCAAACATTCTGAAGAAGATTCAAACACTTTGAAGAACATTCTAATTCTTTGAAGAAGATTCTAATTCTTTAAAGAAGATTCGAACACTCTGAAGGAGATTCAAACACTTTGAAGAACCTCTAATTCTTTAAAGAAAATTCAAACAAAAGAAGATTCTAACACTCTGATGAAGATTCAAATTCTTTAAAGAAGATTCAAACACTGATGAAGAATCTAATTCTTTAAAGAAGATTCGAACACTCTGATGAACATTCAAATTCTTTAAAGAAGATTCAAACACTCTGGTGAACATTCTAATTCTTTAAAGAAGATTCGAACACTCTTAAGAAGATTTAAACACTTTAAAGAAGATTCGAACACTCTGATGAAGATTCTAATTCTTTAAAGAAGATTCGAACACTGATGAATATTCTAATTCTTTAAAGAAGATTCGAACACTCTGATGAAGATTCTAATTCTTTAAAGAAGATTCGAACACTGATGAATATTCTAATTCTTTAAAGAAGATTCGAACACTCTGATGAACATTCTTATTCTTTAAAGAAGATTCGAACACTCTGATGAACATTCTAATTCTTTAAAGAAGATTCGAACACTCTTAAGAAGATTTAAACACTTTAAAGAAGATTCGAACACTCTGATGAACATTCTAATTCTTTAAAGAAGATTCAAACATTCTGATGAACATTCTAATTCTTTAAAGAAGATTCAAACACTCTTAAGAAGATTCAAACACTTTGAAGAACACTAATTCTTTAAAGAAAATTCATACAAAAGAAGATTGGAACACTCTGATGAAGATTCTAATTCTTTAAAGAAATTTGAGCACTCTGATGAACATTCTAATTCTTTAAAGAAGATTTGAGCACTGATGAACATTCTAATTCTTTAAGGAAGATTCAAACACTTTGAAGAACATTTTAATTCTTTAAAGAAAATTCAAACAAAAGAAGATTCTAACACTGATGAAGATTCAAATTCTTTAAAGAAATTTCAACACTCTGATGAAGATTCTAATTCTTTAAAGAAGATTCAAACACTATGAAGATTCTAATTCTTTAAAGAAGATTCGAACACTGATGAACATTCTAATTCTTTAAAGAAGATTTGAACACTCTGATGAACATTCTAATTCTTTAAAGAAGATTCGAGCACTCTGATGAAGATTCTAATTCTTTAAAGAAGATTCGAACACTCTGATGAACACTCTAATTCTTTAAAGAAGATTCGAACACTCTGATGAACATTCTAATTCTTTAAAGAAGATTCGAACACTCTAAAAAAGACTCAAACCCTCTGTTGAACATTCTAACTTAAAGAAGAGTAAAACTCGATGAAGACTATTCTTACACTCTGATGGAAAGTCTAACTCTAAAAATGATTCTGATGTGTCAAAATTGACAATTTGATTTTCTTCTAAAACATTTCAGGCTGCCTAATCACTGTATTCAAACATATTTAAATGATTAAAATTACTTTAAAAGAAAATCTTTTAATGATTAATAGTCCAGCAAATATAGTACACTGAAAACGGACAAAAATATAATATGTCATATTGTTCCACAATGTGTCCATAATAATGTCACATTATTATTATTATTATTATTATTATTATTATTATTATTATTATTATTATTATTATTAATGCTGTTATTTCATCTCGTCTGTTCATTACGATCGTTTAATCTGCAGATTTTTTGTCATTCTTTGAAGGATATTCTGTCTTACAAGTGTGGAACATCAGGGTCGAAAGAATAAAAGGTTAGCAGAGGTCAGAGGTCATGGCATCACGCCCTCTCACATTTGCATGGTTCAGTCCTATTTCTTAGGGTTGGATTACTTGCTTTTCAATAAAAAGCCACCAAGTACTGAGATGAAAAATAATTTAGTGCGTTTATGAAATGCGTGTGTTTGAGTGAAATGGTGGCTTCAGTGGTTATGTAGAGTTTTAAAATACTTGAAAGGATTCAATGCACATAAAAAAAAAGAAGAGATAGAAATGAAAGCATAAGAAGACTTTTCGCAGAAATAAATCTCATACACATCTTAAAACTGTCCACATTTCTAATAATATTTCTAGTCCTATAACATGCTGATGAATTGAGGTGTTTTGGTTTGATGCTTACCTTCTTGCCTCGCTGATGATCAAATCAGTTATGATCATTCATGTCCTTGGCCGTCCTTGTTTTATAACCTGCTTTGCAAATGAATGACCAGCCTTCCAGAGTTACCGTATCGACTCCTCCTGTTAAAGTGCGGATTTAATCCTCAGCACATTAAAGCCTCTCAGCAGGCCTGCAGTTGTAAGTCGGCCTAAATGTAAGTGTAAATATGTCTCCAACCTGCGACTATAAACACGATCCATTCTAAGTGATGGTCATATTGATTTCTTCTTTCGGAGTGATTGAAGCCGTGCTTAGAAAGCTTGGGTTAATTAATAACTAGCCACAGTTTGCATACACACACACACACACACACACACACACACACACACACACACACACACACACACACAGAATTCTGTCTAAACCTTATTGTTGTATCCTCTTTCTTAATCAAAGTGTTTCAACATAATCCGCATTCCATAATTAATCCATAAATTGTGTTGAAAATGTTTAACTTTGCATTCTGTGTGTGTGTGTGTGTGTGTGTGAAGGCTTTCTGCGTACAGTGTGTGCATTGGACTGGTGACCTTTGGCCTCTGGCCTATGACCCCTTTATCACAGACCACCAAACACGCACCTTCTAGCACTGCCCAGCTTTCTACAGGCTCTCATTGCTAACTGTGCAAATCTCAGCCAATGTTGCACAAGACAGTACTGAGAACATGCAGGAAAATAGTTTTTTAATATTTATAATATAATATTTGTATATATATATATATATATATATATATATATATATATATATATATATATATATATATATATATATATATATATACAGTATCTCACAAAAGTGAGTACACCCCTCACATTTATTGATTATATCTTTTCATGTGGCAACACTGAAGAAATGACACTTTGCTACAATGTAAAGTAGTGAGTGTACAGCTTGTGTAACAGTGTAAATTTGCTGTCCCCTCAAAATAACTCAACACACAGCCTTTAATGTCTAAACCGCTGGCAACAAAAGTGAGTACACCCCTAAGTGAAAATGTCCAAATTGGGCCCAATTAGCCATTTTCCCTCCCCGGTGTCATGTGACTTGTTAGTGTTACAAGGTCTCAGGTGTGACTGGGGAGCAGGTGTGTTAAATTTGGTGTCATCGCTCTCACACTCCCTCATACTGGTCACTGGAAGTTCAACATGGCACCTCATGGTAAAGAACTCTCTGAGGATCTGAACAAAAGAATTGTTGCTCACATAAAGATGACCTAGGCTATAAGAAGATTGCCAAGACCCTGACGCTGAGCTGCAGCACGGTGGCCAAGACCATACAGCGGTTTAACAGGACAGGTTCCACTCAGAACAGGCCTCGCCATGGTCGACCAAAGAAGTTGAGTGCACGTGCTCAGCGTCATATCCAGAGGTTGTGTTTGGGAAATAGACGTATGAGTGCTGCCAGCATTGCTGCAGAGGTTGAAGGGGTGGGGGGTCAGCCTGTCAGTGCTCAGACCATACGCCGCACACTGCATCAAACTGATCTGCATGGCTGGAACCATGTCCTGTGGTCTGAGGAGACCAAGATAAACTTATTTGGTTCAGATGGTGTCAAGCGTGTGTGGCGGCAACCAGGTGAGGAGTACAAAGACAAGTGTGTCTTGCCTACAGTCAAGCATGGTGGTGAGAGTGTCATGATCTGGGGCTGCATGAGTGCAGCCGGCACTGGGGAGCTACAGTTCATTGAGGGAACCATGAATGCCAACATGTACTGTGACATACTGAAGTAGAGCATGATCAGTACACAGTATTCCAGCACGATAATGACCCCAAACATACCTCCAAGACGACCACTGTCTAGCTAAAGAAGCTGAGGGTGAAGGTGATGGCCAAGCATGTCTCCAGACCTAAACCCTATTGAGCATCTGTGGGGCATCCTCAAACGGAAGATGGAGGAGCACAAGGTCTCGAACATCCACCAGCTCCGTGATGTCGTCATGGAGGAGTGGAAGAGGACTCCAGTGGCAACCTGTGAAGCTCTGGTGAACTCCATGCCCAAGAGGGTTAAAGCAGTGTTTGAAAATAATGGTGGGCACACAAAATATTGACACTTTGGGCCCAATTTGGACATTTTCACTTAGGGGTGTACTCACTTTTGTTGCCAGCGGTTTAGACATTAATGGCTGTGTGTTGAGTTATTTTGAGGGGACAGCAAATTTACACTGTTACACAAGCTGTACACTCACTACTTTACATTGTAGCAAAGTGTCATTTCTTCAGTGTTGTCACATGAAAAGATATCATCAAATATTTACACAAATGTGAGGGGTGTACTCACTTTTGTGAGATACTGTGTATATATATATATATATATATATTCTAAAAAAAGACATAGAGACAGTGCAAGAAAGAGACAATAAGTGAGACAGAAGGACAGACAGAGATACAGAAGGACAGACAAAGAGACAGTGAGACAGGAAACAATGAAAGAGTCAGACAGATAGAAAGTACAAAAAACAAACAAACAACCAATTTGGGATGGACAGACAGTGGTAGAGTGAGAGAGAGAGAGAGAGAGAGAGAGAGAGACAGTGAGAGCAAGAGAAACAGACAGACAGACAGTGATAGAGAGACAGACAGATAGTGATGGAGAGACAGACAGATAAACAGACAGTGATAGAGAGACAGACAGATAGTGATGGAGAGACAGACAGATAGACAGACAGTGATAGAGAGACAGACTGACAGTGATGGAGAAACAGACAGCCAGTGAGAGAGACAGACACTGAGAGAGAGAGAGAGAGAGAGAGAGAGAGAGAGAGAGAGACAGACAGATAGGCAGTGATAGAGAGACAGACAGGCAGTGATAGAGAGACAGACAGACAGTGAGAGAGACAGACAGAGAGACAGACAGTGATAGAGGGACAGATGAACAGTGAGAGAGAGAGAGACAGACAGACAGTGAAAGAGAAACAGACAGACAGTAATGGAGAGACAGACAGCCAGTGAGAGAGATAGACACTGAGAGAGAGAGAAACAGACAGACAGTGATAAAGAGACAGACAGGCAGACAGACAGTGATAGAGAGACAGACAGACAGTGATGGAGAAACAGACAGCCAGTGAGAGAGACAGACACTGAGAGAGAGAGAGAGAGAGAGAGAGAGAGAGAGAGAGAGAGAGACCGACAGGCAGTGATAGAGACAGACAGACAGTGAGAGAGACAGACAGAGAGACAGACAGTGATAGAGGGACAGATGAACAGTGAGAGAGAGAGAGAGAGAGAGAGACAGACAGTGATGGAGAGACAGACACACAGACAGACAGTGATAGAGAAACAGACAGGCAGTGATAGAGACAGACAGACAGTGATAGAGAAACAGACAGGCAGTGATAGAGGGACAGATGAACAGTGAGAGAGAGAGAGAGAGAGACAGACAGACAGTGATGGAGAGACAGACACACAGACAGCCAGTGATAGAGAAACAGACAGGCAGTGATAGAGGGACAGATGAACAGTGAGAGAGAGACAGAAAACTTATTTACAATTAATGTTTTTTAAAAAGTATTTAAAAAAGAAACAATACTATGAATAAAGTGAGAGTAAAATCAGACATGTACGCTCTGTATTAGTATTAAAATTAATGTTAGATAAAATACAGTAAAATGTAAAGGATTTCTGATAATAAAGGTATTTTGCGAGGCCTGAAGCAGGATTTGTGAGTAATTAATAATTCCACAGGAAGTCTCTGGCTCTCTTTATGTTGCTGTTGCGTTGTGTTTTTCCTCAGCGCACACTCTGTGCTCTTCCCTCCCCGATCCCCACAGGCCGCTCTCAGCAAGCCCCAGCGTATCGATTAGCCTCAGCCCACGTTTGCATAATTTCTCTTTTGGAGTCAGAAACACACTCTTTATCACCTCGGCTTCCATCGTGAGTCGTGTGTGAGTGAGCAGGAATGTGTGTGAATCAGGCCATGGTTCTCTGTGGGGCTTCTGGACTGATCGCGCCGGGCGTACAGCGCTGATTAGCATCTTGATACAGTGATGCTTACTACATGAAGCTGAGCTGCAAAATGAACAAATGTGATTAATGTGTAGAGAATAAAATGAAATAATAATAAAAAAAATTTTTTTTAAATTATTGCTTGAATGTTGTGATTCATGTGAAATTTTAAACATGTAGCTTTTAGACATGTACATGTGATTATTTTTACATGATTCACTTACATTCACATATGATTCACGTCATTTATTTAAACATGATTCTTTTTAATTCTTTTTTATTATTTTCATGTGATTCTTTTACATATGATTCATTTTTCACATGTAATTGTTTTACACGATACATTTATTATCACATGATTCATTTTATTATAATTTTTTATGTGATTCATTTACACAATTCATTTTAACATGATTATTTCCACGATTCATTTATTTTCATGCGATTTTTTAACACGATTCATTTTTCATGTTATTCTTTTATACATGATTCATTTCTTTTACGTGATACATTTTACACATAATTAATTTTTAACATGTGCTTTTTCACCACAATTCATTTAGTTTCACGATTCATTTATTTTCATGTGATTCTTCTATACACAATTCATTTATTTTCACGTGATTCTTCTATACACGATTCATTTATTTTCACGTGATTCTTCTATACACGATTCATTTATTTTCACGTGATTCTTCTATACATGATTCATTTATTTTCACGAGTCACTTATTATATGATTCTTTTTACACATAATTCATTTTTAACATGTGCTTTTCCCCCACGATAAATTTTTTCACAATTTTTCACAATAATATTTTCACAATTCATTTATTTTCATGTGATTCTTTTACACAATTCTTTTTTTTAATTATTTTTTAAAAACAGAATTCTTGCTAAACATGCTGATATTTCAGGACATATGGCTTCATTTTCCAGCTGTGATTGTCTCACATGAATAATTATTTTCCATGTTTGATAACACATCGTTTACATGTAAAAAATGTATGAAAAAATTGTGTTGCCCGCCTAATCCATCATACTCAATTAGTGATGTCATCCAAGACACAGATAAAAATAAAGATCAACTCCACTAGGCATTTGTATCATGAGAAATGTTTTACAGCAACAAGACTTGTACTTTTTTAAAATTCTGATTTCATATTATTCCTTCAATTTATTTCCTTTGATTCTTTTTCAAGAAATAAGACATGTAATGTCGAGTCATTTGGCTTAACTGGAATTAAATATGGATTCTTTTTTCTTTTATTTTAGGAAATATCTGAAAATAAACCTTCAGTTCAAAATAATTTATTTTATGTGGAAATAAAAAATATATAAATATTTAAAGAAATTCCACTGAATCTGCCTCAACGTCTTTTTCTTCTCTCTGTTGCTGTCGACTTTCCCCATATTGTATCTTCTAATAAATTTAGCAATTCAATTGAATGAAATGAATAAAGAAGCACATTAAAGAACCACTGAACAGTCACTAACGGTTCTTTTCTTCCCTCAATATCTAATAATCTAAAAATAAAAACCCCATAAAACCCATTTATAGAGTACTTTTCAATTTGAAATCTCCAAATATAAATTCAAAATGCTTTACATATGTGAGATTTGAAAGTTAAAAGAAAGTATTTATGATAAAACGTGTTAAGTAAAAACAAAGCAATGTACAATGACTCATGACTACCGAATGGACTTTAAATCTATGATAAGTACTACAACTTACAACAATATAAAAGACACAAGAACTAAGAACAGGTTCTCCTGTATGTTCTGTATTGTAAATAAAAGCACTATAGATCTATATACACACACGTGATGTTCAGAACGAGTAAAAAAATCCCATTTTTGGTCATTTTATACTTGCAGATCCAGAAAAAATAAACAAAAAAACAAAAAAACACACTCGTCATCAAATACGAAGCCAAAAAGCAAAGCTTTAATGACCTTTGGACAGAATTCTGTGTGTGTGTGTGCATTTGGTGTACGGTGTGATTGTGAGAACAGCTTTAGCTTCATGCACCATGTGCTGTTCAGTGGGAATCAATGGCACTGCAAAGCCTCCTCGCACAATACACACTGCTTCAAAATGGCCACTCGAGTCACCGAGGTGCTCGGCTTTGTGACTCAGGAGAGCTCGAGCTTTCCAAAATCACCAGCGTCGTGTGACCCGGACACTCATCTCACGGCTTTTCAACATGTTTCAACCCAAATAAAAAGATAACTGCAGGAAAAACAATAAAGATTGTAAAAAAAAAAAAAAAAAAAAAAGTAAATATTGTTTGCATTTAAAAAAAAAAACTTTTAAAATAGTTCTTTCACACTTTAATGATAGTTATTAAATATTTAATAATAAGTGAGATTTAAAAAAAATCAAAAAAATTAACTACGAGCAACATATACTTGTAACTATATGTAAAAAAAAATATTTCGAAATAATTAAAATATTTAATAAAAAAAATTATTTTACAATTGAACACCAATTTAAAACGTTTTTTAAACAATTACTACATTTACATACTACTAACGTAAGCAAAAACGCTCTTGCTTAGAACACTGTGGGGCTGGTTACATCATCCTGCTTAATCTTTGACCCCTTCTTTCAACCACAGAGGTCAGAGGTCATGGCAGGCACGTGTCCAAAATAAATAAATAAATGAGGCCAGATACCAGATTTGCTAAGTAACTTCATCATCATAAACAACAACGACAACAACAACAACAGCAGTAATTGATTTTAAACTGGGCAAAGTACAGTATATTTGTCAAAATACATAATTGTGCAAACTAATACCAGATGAGTCTCTGGTCTTTTTTTTCATAAATTTGTGTTGTTTTCCTAAACAAGCTAAAGACACTTGGCGTTTGCCGATAAACACTGTAGCTTTTTGGAATTATGTCATAAGAACGTTAAATCAGAGTGTTTTATTCTCTCTTTTAAAGGTAATCGATAAGCCGTCTTTCTCTTCCCCGCTCGAATCATGGATTCCCGATACTGCTCCTGTTATTGTTTTTAATTGATGTTTCTTGTTTTAAATCATATAAGTATCCTTGAAAGAAATACCACCCAAAAAAGTGTACACTCTGCACATGGCTTAATGGCGAGTTATTGACCAGGCCTGTTGAAGAGGGAGTTGTATAATGGTGATTTATGGCATCTGTAAACAAAACACAGAGGAGATGCGTCGGCTCTTTGGGACGACGACGACGGCTGTTAGGGAGCTAACATCATGTTTAACGGACGTCTCTGGGGTTGTTTTTTTTGCGGATTGATCAGCTGTTATAGTTTACATGCTGCGAAATGATCCACGTACTGTATTTCACATTGTGACGGTATGTGACTAATAATAGCACTAGGTGTGAAAGTGCATTTCAAAATGTTATGCCCCGAACATCATGTGAATAAGATGCGATAAATAACAAGCACATGTCCTACATAGGGAAACATTCGTACATAAACGAATCACGTGAAAATAAACGAATCGTGTAAAAAAAATGACACGTGAAAATGGCAATCGAGTCGTGTGTAAAAACATGACGTGAAGAGAAAACGAATCGTGGAAATAAATGAAGCCGGTGTGGAAAACAAAAATAAACACGTCGGAAACGTGTGAAACAGAATGTGTCAGGTGTCTAACAATCACACGTCAATTTCGTACGTGAATCATGTGACCACTGATATGGAGAGCAAAGATATTCAAATTCAATGGAAAACTGGGAAAGTGAGCGCATTAAAATTATATATATTTTGTTTGACCAATTAAATGTTTGGTGTGTTAGATTTCATCATTACGAGTACTATTTAAAAAATAAATAAGCAAATAAAAAAAATCAAACGATGAATGTTAAAATATTTTAACGTGAATGTTAAAATATTGATTTGAGCGGAAATTTTTTTTTTCCAACGCCACAGTTTGCATTGTAACGCCAAATTTTCAGCTCTGCCTTCTTCAAACCATTTTGAAATATTTCTCAGAGAATTTTGTGTCTTGGATTGTCGTCTTATTAGAGGATACACCTTGTAAGCGCATTTCATTTCTTTCTTTTTTTACATGTTGGAATTGTATTGTTGCAAGTTGTCGAGCACAGGTTACGCGTTTAAATTTCTTCCTATTCAAAAACCATAGGGGACGCAAACTTCTGCAATCGACTGCATTGTTGTTCGTGTATGTCAATAATTAGGTTCCACTGAGGAGTGATGAGAAGATTTATCAGCATTATGCTGTGCATCATCGTTTGGAACGTTTCAAAAAGAGAACACAGTTTATTCATGAACCAGAATTTTATTAGACTTAGAACACAAACACGAGCATTACTGTGCTGAATTAACTGATGCACCATTTAAAGTTGAACATCTGCAGCTCGGTGCAGTGGTTTGACTTTGAAAATCATGAGGTTATGATGAAAGACAAACTAAAACGCACAGATTCTGGCGAAATCGATATTACTGCAATAAAACTGGGTTTAAAATTCAACGAGAGCTTAAATATTAGAGTCTTGGAGGTTGAGGCTTTTGTCATTTTGTAGAAATAAAGAGAAATATACCACAGACAATATTTCTGCATAATTCATATCACAAAGCATTTGCATATGAATGAATTTACTTGATACACTATGCCCCAAACTCAGGATTCAGCAAAAAAATAAAAAGGCAATTAAACTAAAAAGCTGCAATATTGTGTTTAACATCGCTTTTTAGACACTGATATGAATAATTGGACAGTTAGGATTAACCATAACCATATCTTCTGGATGATATTTCGCTCTGGAGTCTAAAAGTACATGTTTAAGTATGTATAAGCAAAAACAAGAACCTTTGGTGCTTGGACCCCTAATATTAATAGCTATTGCTAATATTATCTGGTCACTCTGATGGAGCAGGCATCTTCACTGGTAGGTGTGAAACTAACCCTTTATTCACTGTAGTGTGCACTACATAGTGAGCTTTATTTTTATTATATTACTGAGATGGAATTGTCTTGGAGGAAGAGGGAGAAAAGCACCAAAATCACTGCTAATTCGGATGAAATAAAATCCGAATAACGGCGGTAAAAGACGGAATTAACTCCACTTCCTATGAGAACTGAATCCCACCTGAATAGGGCTGTATGTACTAGAAAATATGGTGTTTACAATATAGGTGAAATAGCTAATTAGGAAGTGACCTAAATAAATGGAAAGTCAGCATATAACAATATTTTGCACTGGACTATAAAAGTATTTGTGGACATTTATAGTAAAAATAATATTAAGAACAACTCAAGCAAAAACAACACCTCGGTGCTTGGACCCCTAATATTAGCTACTGTTTGGTATCGGTCACTTTCATATAGCAGGTATTGTTGTTTTACTCCCCCCTTAACAAGACCCTTACTGGCACAGTCTTCAACGGTGGGTCGGAAACGATCCCCTACAGTATTCAGTCCATAGTACATGATTTAGAAAGGAGAAATTATATTGTGATGGAATTTTCTTGGAGGACGAAAGCATCAATATTGTAAATTCGGGTTAAATAAATTCAGGGTAAAAGATGGAATTAGCTCAGCTCCTCATGAGAAATGAATCCTGTCCAAATAGGGCTTTATATTGTGGAAAGTATGGCGTATTCAATATTGGTGAAACTGTGAAGGTCTCGTGTTTTATCATCGTATCTGTCCGTAGGTTTCTTCATCACGGTATACCATCATACGAGTTTATAACCACTCCCCCATATGATAAGGTTTTAAACATGCTTTGTACTTGATTTCAAAATCTGGAGGCCATGAGTCAATTAGCAATAGCTCATTTTAATATAATATAGGGGGGGGGGGGGGGGGGGGGGGGAGCACTGACATTATTTACACTAATAAATAAAAAGTATAAATTGTGTTTAACCCAGTCTCATTTTGTTTCCTGTCTGTCTCAGGGAAAGCAGAACCACTGAATACTCTGTGTAGTTAGTTTCCGCAAATAAATATTAATATGTTTATAAGAGACAAAGACTAATGACTGGACATTAGATCAGAACAGTGAATTCCAGCTAGAACATATCCAGTTACTCACATTATGGTCAACAAACAAAACATTTATCAAGCTCTTTGTACGTGAAGGAACAGCTACTGAACATCTCGGTGAAATTCGACAGAATTCTGTCATCGCGTGATCGCTGCTGTTTGGTAAATGAACGGATGCGCGAACGAAGTGCGTGAACACTCACAATGCCGTAAAACCTTCTGCTGGAACATATTTCAAACATGAACTTACAATCTGAATCAGGACACAAAAAGAAAATGAAACACAAACAAATATGTACCAAAGGGTATAAACTTTGGTTTTGGACTTTACACCTAATAAATTAAAAATAATAATAAATACATACATACATACATACATACATAAATAAATAAATAAATAAATAAATAAATAAAAACAACAAAAAATTTGCCTTTAAAAATCGACCGGACACAATATGGAGGTTTGTTTGTGCCGCTCAATCCTTTTAACTTGATCAATAATTTGCTTATTTAGTTGATTACTAATAATTAACTCAAGAACAAGCAAATCAAAATAGATGTGAGAGAAAGAAATCTAAAATAAGATTTAAAAAAAAAAAGAAAAAAGCAAAACAAATTGGAAATGCGTATCAAAATGATTACATTAAAATGAGTTTTGATTTATTTCGTGATTAGTTTGAGTTACTTTGATTAGTTTTACAATTAAATTAAACGATTGAATAGATTTGTTTATTATTAATATAAAAAAAATTATTTAGCAAAAAGACACCCAGTCAACAAGGCTGGATGAATTGATAAGAAAGTAAATAAAAACAAGAAATGAAAAAGATCTTTTTCAATCACTTATCACATAGAAACAAATCATCCCCATTTTATTATAAAAATCAGTGATGAGTATTGATTTTTTTATTTATTTATTTTTTACAACAGCACGTCCCAACGTGTTTTACTTCTCTTACACCACAGCAATTCGCCACAGTTTATCTTTTTTTTAAAAAAGAAATAAAGAACAAGTTGTACTTTTTATCTGTTTAGGGTTACATGTTATGTTGTGAAACGTGCATGAAACTGCAAACTCCTCTGTCCTGAAGATGTTGGAAAATACAGAGACTGACACTGGAGACTCCTTTCTTACATGTTAAATAAACATCTTACATATAAACGATTTATGCGTATTTTTAAAACCCGCTCATGCGGAGCGTCTGCTGTACGAGCGGTCACTACGGAAACAATAACATATTAGAACGAGCGCATTGATATAATTGATGTTATTAACTTGCTGATTCGTTTATGTGGCATTTCATCTATCATTGCAACTTTTTTTAATCGAGTGAGTCAATAAATGTATTATTGATTTCTCAATTGCTTTATCATAGTGTGGCACAATTGAGGCTCCCTAGAAGACCACTGCGGAGACCACTGTGAAAATTCCTGTATAAACATCAGTGTAAACATTCATATTAAATCAACAATCATACGATGTGCACATCATATCTACAGTCATTTGTGATCGACTGGAAACCTTCTGAGAAATCATTTTCCTTTTTTTCCCTGTACATGAGCAGGGATTTTCCACTGGCCTTCCAGATCTTACAGTAAGTTTGGCTTGTATTTTTTGTGCTGTAAATATATCTGTTGCTATGTTAAGCATTGCTTTATCTGCGTCGTGTGGTTTCATGTGAATGCGCCGATAAATCGCAGAGCAGGACGCTTAATAAGCGGACGAAATACAATATGACCAAGTACTGGAAAGTACTAAAATTAGAACAGTGCAACCAATACTCGAACTTTCCCGATCTGCGTCTGATCAGCGTGTTTCCCAAAAGTACCAGCATGCTCTTTTGAAAAATGTACACTACAATTATATACTTTCTGAGGATTTATGAAACCTCTAGGGAAAAATACTTTTAGGTCAAGTGTTCTTTGGATCGTTAAGGGTAAACAGGTTAGAGAAACGCTCTGTTGTAAGGGTTCTACATAGAACATTTAAGGGTTGAAGAACCGTTCAAACCCTTGAGCCACTCATGAGAGTGGGGGGTGTGTGTGCGTGTGTGTGTGTGTTTTAAAAAAGGGAACGTGAGACAGACAGCAGGCCGGTTTTATGCCCCTATAAAAAAAAAAAAAAAAAAAGTCTAAAGCTGCCCACACCTCCATCTGCAAAGCCTAAAATCCTGCCCTGTGACCTTCTAACCTCGACCTCTGACCTCTAGGCGCAGGGCGAGAGGTCCATGTGCATCTGCCTGGTATTAGCGCTGCAGTTAAATGTGTGTAAGGTGCAGGATTTGGATCTTTAGATCCATGCTGAGGATCTCAAGGATCCCACATTTATCTGGATCTCAATATTTTTCATTTTCATATGTATATATAAAAATTCTCACACAGATACACATTCATAAATGTGCAATGTTTCAGCAAGTCAGTAATCACAGAATTAAGCCTATCTGTAGATCAGAAAATGCGGAAATTCTGGATTTTAAAGGTGTGGTTCGTAAAAATGATCCACAAATTAAATCCTCATCCTAAATGAAAAATGTTCCTCAACCTATTAATCATTTCATTTGAAAGATTTCTTAGGGTGGGGAAAAAAAAGTCATTTGCAATACTGCCATGCAATGGATCTTGTTAGTGTCTTCATTTCAGGCTTTTGCTGAAAAATTTCTGGCCCTGAAATTGCCTCCGCCCCCATTTCCTCAAAAGGCAAATTGTAAGGATACTGAGGGGCTCAATCGGGGGGAAATAGCTTGTCAAAGTCTTGTCAATGTTTTCACTGTAGCTCACATTGCAGCCAGAAGATAGATCTAAAAGTTACAAATGGCTCCTTTAACCTAGAAACCAAGAACCCATTTAGAATATACCCTGCCTTTATGATTGATTGGCATGACAGCTGTCCAGTCAAAATGGTTTATCCCTGCCAGAATTAACACTACAAAGCCTACTGAATTCAATAATAACAACTCTAAACATTCATTTATCACACATGTCTAGTCTATATAAGTGACATCCTGTTTATATGAAGATAACGTACACGTATCGAAGATGTGCATCTTCATGTGGCGTACATGTGATCACTCTCTGTACTACTAAAATGGCTATGACATGTTTACATTCGTTTTTTTAACATTCTAAATGCACCTGATGAAATAACCGTGAGCACACAAATCAATCATGTTAAGCATCATCACGTTTACTGATCAACAGCACTTGATCCTGAAGCATTCTTCAAGATGTGTTCGCTTAATGTTCACCTAGATATACAGAATGCTATAATATAAGCGTGTCGTTTTATTAATTATATTAGCCTTTAAAGCTAAATGTCTCTCTCGTAATGGCGTATCGGTTCTGAGCCTTGGACTGTCGTTGTTGTGAACACATTTCCAAAAGTCTTGGTTCAATGAATTGCTCGTCTAGATGTCAGATACAAATAAACAAGCTCAAAGACCTCATGATTAGGTCTGCGTTTGCTAACTGCGAGTATGGCTGATGTACTGTCCGGACATACAAGTCAGGGCGTTGTTTGTAAAAGTCGAATCATAAAATTGGCCTGAAGGTTGCTGATTGGCACTTGACGTCATCGATACCAGCATATTTAATTATTTAAAGTTCGATATGCCCCTTAAAAGAGCTCTACTGCCCAAATCTCCACGTTCAACAAGCATGTGACCTTCCGACCTCCAGGCTTTGACCTCTATGCGCAGTGCGAGAGACTCAGCTTGAGGATGCCATCCGTGTGCATCTTGAATAGGAGCTTGAACTCGGTGGGCAGCTGGTGCGACTCCTGCCACTTGGTGGTGAACTTGGTACCTTTCTTGTCGTAGTAGTGGTAGGGCAGCTCCTTGCCTGTGTTCGGGTCCCAGCCAAAAGGCCAGAAACCGTACAGGTGAATCTGATCGCACAGGGATGAGGCCAGGGTGAACATCAGGATACCTGTGCTCAGCCGCTTCGGGGCGAGCTGCTTCGTCTTCCAGTACCTGCAAATTCAAATAGGGCGCTTGTTTAAGAAACGTCCGAGCATTAAAAACAACGTTGAAGGGTAATGACAACCAGTAGAGACGCTAACTGCGTGATGGCGCCAAGCTGATCATTACTAATTTGCATGCATTCTTTGCGGCTCATCACGCAGCATTTGAAAGAGAAAAGTGCTTTAAAACATCAGTGGAAACCGTTTGCACTTTTGCACCGTCGTGAAACATATCCGAAGGATAAATTCAAGGTTAAGGGTGTGGCTGATGGTCAGCTTACAACTTCTATATTAATGACAATGTGAATGCTTGCGAGTGAACAAGCACATTTGGAAAGGCAGGACTTTTAATGTTATCCATCAGGATCTGATTAGCTAAACAAACAGGAAGTTAGTTCTAGATGCTAGCCTACTACAGGTAGGTTTTGTTTGTTTGTTTTTAGTATTTGTAATGGTTTCCCCCTTCGTGTTGCAGTTCGTGCTGTGATGAACACCATGTGTTTTGGTTTCTGCTCCAGTCCTGTCACTGATTTGCTACCCGACTGTGTTCACCTGTTTGTGTGTAGATCTGCTTATACCCCTGTTGTGTCTCGTTGCAAAGTCTTTGAACATTGTAAATTTTTGTCGTTAAGTCCAAGTCTAGTTTTCCTAGTCAAAATTCATGTTTCACGCATAATATTTTTCGATCGGATTCCTGCCTGTGCCCGTACTGTTCATGATTATGGACATACCTGTCATTACTCTGACTGTTTGTGTTTTGAAGTCCTTTATGCAATCCCTGTTAGGCTTAAACACCTAATTTCTACTGATAAAACACTTTACCACTTAATTCACAAAACTGTATTCATAACCACAGCTCACATACAATATATATGTAAGAGCACTTACTGGTAGTGTTGCCAGGGTTACGTTTTTGTTTTTTTGTTGTTTTTTTTGTGGCTGCCGAGAACTTGTTTTAAAGAAAATAATCTAATGTATTAAATATAAACAATTTCCACAAACACGGGCCATGGTAAACAAAGGGAAAGTGTAAGCGGAGACAGTGTATCTACAGTATGACATGGTTCTGTTGTAAGATACACTGTGAAGTCTGGTAGAAGGAGAATGATTATGGAGTGGATAATGGCTGTTGATGAAAAGGTTAATTGCAGATATTGCAAATCAGAAATGCGTGCACACCACAGTGAGCTTTTTCCACACAAAAACGAAGAACGTCTCCCTTTTCCAATACCTGATTGTCTTTTTTTTAGTCACGTCTTTTGTTTTTGAGATGAAGTTGGGTTGGAAATATTGCTAAGACCTGGAACCCTGCTTAACGGCCACATTACAAATAACTACTCTTGTAAGGTTTGGGGGTCCTTTATTTTTTTTTTTAAAGAAAAAAATTGATCAGTAATTCTACCTGAAAATCACAATGTCCCTTATCAGGACCTGAGTGTTTGTGTACATTGTGTTTCTGCACCGATGTCTATTAAATTACAGTCAACATTAAACTCTTAGGGTGTCTTAGGCCTATCAGAGCGTCTTAAAGGCAGTGATTGTGCCTCTTTAATGGGATTGGAGGAGATTACAGTGCAGTGAGGCATTTCTGGTGGCCGGCATGCTTAAGCCCCTCTTCATAAACCTCGACGGGGCTCCATTCAACAACGCCTCTCCAATTCTCTCCATCGATTCCTCTCTCTCTCTCTCTCTCTCTCTCTCTCTTCTCTCTTTCTCCCTCTCATACACGCTCTTGATGTCTCTTTCCTGCCTTTGTATGTTCTTTGTATGTCTGTCTCCTCTTGTATGCATTTACAGCTGGGCAATATGACGATATAATATTGATATTGTGATAACTTACTGCATGTCACAGCACACTCTTCTGAGATATCACAGGTAGGATTACAAACGGATCGTTTTTGATTCATTATTAGAATTTCTTCGTATTATTACACAAATTTTTTTGGTTCGCTTTCAATTTTTCGACTACATTTCTTTTTTTTTTCCTAGTAATAAAAATAACTTGAATTTTTATCTATTTTAAAGAACGCAACACTGTTGTTCTTGTGCTTAAATATATATATGATAAAACGCATGCATTACGATATGCATGCGTTTTATCATAGAAATGTCTGATATGATATTTTCATCATGTCTCCCACCCCTACTACAGTATCTATACGTCTCTTTTAAAGCTACAGCCTGTTTCTGTGGAATATTTCAAGGACACATCTCTTCTTTCTCACTTGAGTTGTGTCTTGTGCCTGTATGCTGCAGTATGAATGTATAATCTAATGCACTTCTATGGCCTCCTACAGTCAACAGAAATTTTGGGAACCAGCTGTTAAAACTGTGTGTGTGTGTGTGTGTGTGTGTGTGTGTGTGGGCGAGATCAGCTCAGAATACAATGCATTCTGGTGTAATTATTGGCTAACCTGTTAACATACTGCATGATGTTCCCAGGCCAGGCCAGCTGCACCCTCAGCTGCCCCCGGTGCTCCACAAAGAAGTCCACCAGCGTGCGCGTGACCGTGGCTGAGGTGTGGAAGAAAAAGGCCGGTATCCACAAGATGGCTCCGTCCAGCTTCTTCAAGCTCAGGAAGAAGTTGTTTCGGTCTTGGATGGTGAGGAGGTTGTTATAGTACTTCTCCAGAATGCTGGGATTAAAGGTTGTGAGGTTTGTGCGGCGGCCCACGTCCCTGCGGAAGACCTCAGTTGGCGCAAAGTTGCAGCGGAAGACGAAGTCGTAGGCGTCGATGGCGGCGCCGCACCGGCTGCCTGTCAGGATTCCACTGTTTCCCACCACGGCGCACGTGTTGTAGCGCTTGTTAAGGATGGGCGACGAGTCAGGCAAGAGGGAGCGGAAGTTCTCGCCGATGGAGAAGACGTATTTATGACTGGAGTAGTCGTAGTGCATCAGCTGACCGACACGAACGCTGCTCTTGGTCAGGGTAAAGTTGCGTGGCACGTCGATGTACTGGGCAATCTCTTTACTGCAAAACACACACCATCACTAACATCACACTGGATTACAGTACAATCTGGATCATTATTGACATAGTATGCACAACGGTTCTCCAAAGGTTCTCTGGAATGTAAAAAGTCTTAGGTGCCCAAAAAGATTTTACTTTCATTTCTGAAGGAATTACTCTGATGTAAGTTTTATTTTTTTTAACGGACTCCATCAGACAAGCAAGTAAAGAACGGTTTCTAGATGCTTGCTAGGCTCTAGCATGTTATCTGAGAGGTAGGTCCTTTCAGGTATTTCTATGACTTCTTATATTCTTTCTGTATTCCAAGAAACATGGATTTTTTGGTCTCAGAAGCCAAATTTATAGCATTCAATAGGAAGTTTAGTACATTCTATCAATAAATGTAAATAAGATCCACCTACTTCCACAGATGTAATTTGACTGACATGGCAGTTGAGCAATCACAGATGTTTATCCCTGTAGTTCATCGACATACACGCAAGATTACTGGTTTACTCATCACTAACTGCTTCAGGGGCATTAATGTTTATGAAGAAATAAACAATGAATACTTTTAAGACTTGTTAAATACCTTATGCAAGGAATAAAACATGACAGGGCATACTGTTATATTAAAATAATCAATGACAATGTGGTGTCCTCTTATACCACAGCTTATAAAGTTTACTAAAGATTACAATTTTTTAAATTACTGTACATGCATACTGTTTATAGTTATATTAATATTGTAGAATATCCTTAAAAAAAAAAGTCAAATAAGACAAAAATGACCTGAATGCAAGACATTCTACAGAGAAAACACAAAAGGCAAAACTGTCTGACCTGAAGACTTTCCTGTGTTGAAAAACTCAAAGTAACAGCTTTACCTCTGAAATTTAAAAAGCCTTTAACAGCAATAGTTAGACTTTAGGAACAAAAAAAAAAACAAAAACAAAAAAAAGGTTGGCGTGGTACAACACTCTTCAAGTCAGTGGTGTGGAAAAGACAATTTTCATTGTAACGCATATTACTGAACATTCGATAGAGACCATTTTTGTTACTCCAGGCCTTGGAGCATCAGGGTTCCTTGGTTGGATGTGTTCTACTTTTTAAATGACTTAACCATCTCAGATTATTCATGCTATAATACAATGGTCACCAACCCTGTTCCTGGAGATCTACCTTCCTGAAGACTTTAGCTCCAACCATAATCGTGCCCACCTGACCATCTAACCATTGCCTTAAGAAGTTCTTGATAAACGAAAACAGGTGTGCTAGATTTAGGTTGGAGATGAAAGCTCCGGGAAGGTAGAGCTCAAGGAAGAGGGTCGGTGACCACTGATAATATATAATGCATTATGAATGGCTTTCTATTATCTATGGCTTATGCTGGTGTGAATAACACTACAACATATCCATCGTACTGGAAACACACGGTACTTTACCTTTGCTCTAAATAGCCCGTTGTATTAAACTTCCACTTGGATGAGTTCTCCTGTAGGTTCTCATTTAGGGCATTGTTCAAGGGTGTAAATGCTGGGTCCAGAAACTTCATTGCCAGTTGGGATCTACAGAAGAGAAATAAAGGGGGCAAAAACATGAAAAAAATGAGTTCTAAGTAGGGGGGCAGCTGGTCAGTGGGGGCAACAGGAAAATAGAGTTTCCGTTCCATTTCACAGGAAGACCCGGTCCTGATGTCACAGCGGTGGCAGCTGCTGAAAGTAGCTCGGATCAATGCCACCCCATCGGCCCCAGCGCCAATCCCCCCTGCCTCGGGCAGTCGATGGCCACTCTAATTAGACTGCCTCTTTTTAGACTTCAGACCTGGTCAGTTACTCAGCCTCACTCGTTAAGAGCGTGTACTGGATTATTAGTAAGGTTATTAGGGATGGGAAAGGGAAATATCGGAGGGAGATGGTAATCTGAGAACAAGCATGACTAAACTAAACAGAGGGTTGGTGTTCAAGACTGTCTGCATTCTGAATGCTGTGGTTTGGAGTATACGATTTCTGAAAGTCATTGTTCTTGAAGTTCATAAGCCTTAACTGAAAAGCAAGTCGCACTGAGGTCAACAAATCCTACTGCGACAGCAGATGGTCCAAGCTTCCTTCCCTCCCTCCCTCCCTCCCGGAAAGCAACTCCTACGTGCTTCAGCAAAATGGCTCCCGTTTTATAACCTTGGATGCAACAAAAAGCAAGATGATCATTGGCAGAAAATTGAACTGCCAACTAAGTAAATCAAGACCAAGGACAGCTCCTCAGGCTTCGACTCCAGCCTCAATCAGAGAGACGAGTTTTACAATCTGCCACATCACAAGAGTTTCACAGCCTTCTAAGAAAGAGACAGAGACACCCTTGAGTATGACTAGAATTTCTGTTTGGCATTGGTTCAGTGACTTTGGCTGCATTTACACTGCAGGTCTTGACGCCCAATTCCAAGTCGCTGACTATATCCAATTTTTATTTGACAACCCGCTTACATCTTCTTTTAAAAGTGACCTATATCCGATATCTGCAGTTAGACTATACGCTTTGCGAAACCACCCGAGGTAGACATCAGCTTAGGTCGAAAAGGAAGTAAAAACGGCGCAATTTGCAACGGACGCAGATGAAAATATAATACAAGCTTTTGCTTTCCGCACCATATTTAAAGCTAAGCAAAACACCGGCCTCTTAAGGCAGGGAGAAAAAGAGAGAGCCCTTGTTGAAAGTTGTGTTTTCGCGGTTGGTGTCCACTCGAGTTGATGTCATTTGCCACAGTCACATGACGTCACATTGACAGGGGAATATCTGATTTGTCTGCTTAACAGCCAGACGTAAATGTACGTATCCGAGTCATATCAGATTTATTTCGTTCATGGGTCATATCCGATCTGTGCCACACGGGAGGAAAAAAATTGGAATTGGATCACTTGAACCATGTTAAGTGTGATCTTTGAGTCTTCCTGAGAAGACAAACTTGACTTGTTAAACCCCCACCTCATTTTGTAATACAGATATAATTATAATTGGGGTGGCGTAGCGGTCCAGCGTGGGTTTCCTGTCTTCCCTGGTTTCCTCCCCCCTAAAAAACCATGTTGTTAGGTGGATTATCTACTTTAAATTGCCCCTAGGTGTGAATAAGTTTGTGAACGTGTGTATACGGTGCTCTGTGATGGATTGGCGTTCCATTCAGGATGTATTCCTGCCTCACACCTTGCAACAATGAGTGGGATAAAGTTCTTACTGAAGATGAATGAATGAATGAATGAATAATCATGATTGATGGTCCAATTGAATTAAAGGCACCGTTAGTGTTGAGATTTTTACCTGGAAAGTTGCACGTGCTGTATCTCTAAGTAGCTTTTTGAGTCATGCTTTAAAAGTACATCAGTGGTCCTTCTAGTCCAATAGTGTATACTACTATATTTATGGTGAAAGATACATATTTATGGTTTGTATTTATTTATTTTTTATTTTGGTAGTTTTATTTCTGGGAATGTTGAATATGTTTTATCTAAAGCTCAGCAACTTTAAACTTAAAAGGTACAATAAGTAAGATTAGTGCTTTTTTTTTTTTCTCTTCTTTTCATTAGGTCTCTACTAATGAGGTTGGTTTGACATTTGAATAATTCCTGCCCGTGTTTATGAAGCTCTGCTCCATAACCTTAGGTGACCCATAGAGTGTATATAAAAAAGACTGACAGGTGGCGCGTCCAAAGATGAATAAGTATTCCGGACTGGTTAGTTTTCCAAACGGGGTTTCTCAATGACTTAATACACCTTGCCAAGGCCACAGTTTAATCCATTGTTAATGAATTCATTTTTTATCATGTTCTATATATTTTTCAGGCTATTTATACAAGTGAGTAATACAATAAATCACCTATTGCTCCTTTAATCTACAAAAAAAAGTATTCAACGATAAAACGTACAGAATGTTTTACATCTTCATTTTAACACAGTGTAAGTGGTTTGGATTATATAAGTGAAATGAACTATGATATAAACAAACAAAACCTCTTAGTTAAATAAATATAATGGATTTTGAGTTTGTTTGTTTGCTTGTTTCGCATAGGTGGGCTACTGTACAACTTTTATCAACTCTATATCAACTCTTCTTGGTCTGAAACGTGATAAGGCTCTCATTTTATTTTTAGCATCTGCTAGCCTATATGAGCTGCTTCGTCATTGCTATGCTTCTTTTTTGGGTGCGTTTGTTGCGCATGCGCAGTGATGGAGCATAAAACTGAGGTCCTTAAAAAAAATCTGTCAGTGACATTGACAATCATGCGTTTGAATTGAAAATGGTTTCTATGCCGTGTTAAGCAGCGTTTTAAAAATTTTTTGGAAGGGTGTTTATGCTCTACATAGCACAGGAAAGAAAAACAAGACCCCCACAGATGTACTACTGTTGATATATCTGATGTTTATGTAACGGCTCATACAGGTCAAAGCGTGTAATTCAGCACTGTAGAGGCGTTCATGCATGGCCGGAGGTCCGTCCTCACTCACCTGAAGCCCGTGTGAAACATGTACATCCGCGGCCCGCCGCCGCTCGGGTATTTGGGGCCCGTGAAGATGGCGTCCTTCTTTATAGACACGTAGCTGATGAGAGAGAGGATGAGCAGAGCCACGCTGAACATGACCAAGCCGAGGGCGCTGAGGATGCGCACCATGATGCCTTGCTCTCATTCCCCGGCGGGGCGCCAAAACAGGATGCCGAAGGATGAACTCGACAACGCGAATACATGCATTCATATACAAAAACAAACAAACAACCTCCACAAGCTCGTGCGCATGCAAGTCTACGAAAAGCCCATCATGCAGGATGTCAGATGCGCACGCGATGGAGGCGATGCTGTGGCGGAGAGATGCTCGCGTTCTCCTCGCGCTCCCTCCCGGTGTGAGCCCGTGCACCGAGCTGCCATCGCGGATCTCCGGTTAGAAATAGTACTCGGGGGAGGGAATGCACGAGCTTTTCGGGTTTAATTAATGCACTCCGGTGGATATTTAAAGGAGACTCGACCTGGGCAGAAACTGGATGGATAAAGAAATCGGAGCACCGGAAGCACTGGTTGCGTGTTTTGCAACGCTGCATAGATGATACACGTCCTTTTGCTTGTTGCTATGGTGGTGACTTGGTGTTAACTGGGCTTGCTTTTTTTCCTTTCTTTTCTTTTCTTTTTTTTTTTTTTCTAAAAAAAAACCCAAACATGTTTAAAATATTTTATGCATTACTCTAATATCTAATTAAAGGCACACCATATGGACTCCTAAGTAAATTAGATATACACACTAAAAGTACAAATCACCCAGTGGTAAGGAAAGGTATATCTTTGGTACCTTTATTTTTCAGAGTGTTTGCTATTACATGCAATCAAAAAAAAAAAATTAATTAGCAGCATAGACAAATCACAAGTAACAAGAAAGCAAAAGATGCAAACCGTAACGCAAATAAATAATAATACTGTTCAAATCAACTCACACTCGGTCTTCTCCGGTTCCACCACGACCCTGACCAGGATAAAGCACTTACTGAAGATGAATGAATGACCAAATTAATTATTCAGCTTGTTGATATCGAGAAGATGGACATCGATTATTGAGCCGGTCCATCCCTGACCTAAAATCAGCCCTAAAAATGCTGCTCCATCTAATGTCCATCCTAGTTGGTGCCACTGTGAACTGAAATGTCACTCACCATCAACCACCAACATTCTCCAGCAAGCACAAAAATTCACCAACAAACACAAGCATTCATATCAAACCCCCCAACCTCCTCCAGCAAGCAACACACAAACATTCTCTGTTAAATCCAAATTCTGCACCAAACCCTGATATTGATTATCAAACAACAAGATTCTGTGCCAAATGCCAAAAATCTGTATCAACCCCCAACATTCTACAACAAACCAAAATTTGTTTTGAAAAACAACAATCACCAAACACAGTTATTTTCCATTAAGCAAAAACATTCTCCATTAAACACCAACATCCACCATCAAACACCATCATTCACCATTAAACACCAACATCCACCATCAAACACCATCATTCATCATTAAACACCAACATTCACCATCAAATCCCATCATTCATCATTAAACACCAAGATTCACCATCGCATCCCATCAGTCATCATTAAACACCAATATTCACCATCACATCCCATCATTCATCATTAAACACCAACAATCACCATCAAATCCCATCATTCATCATTAAACACCAACAATCACCATCAAATCCCATCATCCATCATTAAACACCAACATTCACCATCCCATCCCATCATTCATCATTAAACACCAACATTCACCATCGAATCCCATCATTCCCCATTAAATACGAATATTTACCATCAAATCCGATCATTCTCTATTCAATGCCATCATTCTCCAGCAAACCAAAAATTTGTATTAAAAACCAACACCAAACTCCACTAATTACCATCAACCACAAACATTCTCCATCAACACCAACATTCTCTATCAAATCCCATCATTCACCATTAAACACCAACATTCTCCATCAACGCCAACAATCCCCATCAAATCTCGTAATTCTCCATTAAAAACCAACATTCAAACATCCATCAAACACCAACACTCACCACCAAACACCATTATTTACCATCAAGCACAAACATTCTCTACCAAATATGGCATTCACCACCAAACACCAACATTCCTTAACACTTTTATTCACAACCAAACACCAACATTTAAAAAAGTTTTCAACATTCTTAACCAAACACAAACATTTACCTTTAAAAAAATCAAACAGTAAAAAGAAGTAATTAGACAAATGAAGCAATGTGAATAAAGTCAGAACGTTCTGGAGTCACATAAATGGCAATTTTGAGATATTCAGAAAATTGTCTCTTTAATGAAATGGGCTCAAACAATCAAAATAGTCTGAAGACGGTGAGTCTTTCTATTCCATTTAAATCGACTAGACATAGCTTTATTAATATTACTGCACAGTGATAGCATACGATGTAGAATTTCCGGCTTAAACAAAAGCTGTACATATAATTAACAATCTTACTGCAATGGTAGAGTTAACAACATCAATAATAATAATTAGAGAAGACAAAGAGCAGCAGCCCATTTTGCTGCTGTGTTCAGGGCTGTGTTGTGTAGCTGCATTAACGGTCAGCCATGCTTGGAGGGATCTGTCAGATTCTCTCTCCCTCTGCTTAATGGGCTGGAAGAGCGCGAGCCAATCAAAGCCCCATGAATCTCCCATTAGCCCAGTTAGGTTAATGACCTGGCCAAGAATCGCTTTGGCCAAAACCAGGCTAATCACATGAGACATTTTATTTATTTATTTATTTATTTATTTATTTATTTGCTGCTACATGATGAATGGGTCGTGTGTTTTGCGTGGAACCGAGCTGTTCTATGCTCACGCAACACTGGAACGTTTCGCTCTTTCTCCAATAGCAGTTAACGTTACACTTTACAGTAAGTTAGGTAACCGACTCCTAGTTTAAATCAATGTGGATATTAAATAAGTGAAGACTAAACTAAAGTCAAAAAAGCATTCCACATTATAACGCAGCCTGCAGTCAAACTACTGTCCGAGCTGCTGTTACAGTAAACTAATCAACATCTTCTGACCAATCAGAATCGGGAATTAAACATCGGTTGCGGAATTAACTATAAACCTGTTCCAAAGATTGACATTATCTCTTTATTATCATCAGGCGTGTTGAATTGAAACTTTGGTTGTTCTTTAACATCAGTATACTGAGCTCTCTGATAGCACAGTTGAAAGATTGTGCATGACCTTTTATGAAAACCGAATAAATATTATTTAAATGTTGAGCACCATTGATGATCTGAATACTCAATAAATCACAGTTGTCATCAGGCCTGTGCATGGGCAAATGAAGTTTAGCTTCAAAGGAGCATGAAATTAAGGCCCTGCCCAAGCATACGGGTATTTCTTAGAAACAGCGTTTCTCCGTCCGTATGAAACCGCAAAAACAACTTGAATTCAGACGAGCTCACCAGCCCAGTGAGAGCGTGTCATGAACCGTTATGTCAAACCTCTTAAGAATAACACAGAGAGCTTCGTATTGAGCAGGAGAGAAGACAAAATGTGGAAAAACAACAACGTGGCCAAAACATGGACTAACAATGAGATGGAATTACCGATTAAGGTTGCAAAGTGTTCCCTTGGGTCTTATCCAAAATCCCAGGAAGTGAAATCAAATAGCAATGACATTATCGAATAAGAAATCACAGATATCCATATACATGTAGACAGTATGTACAGCCAAAAATATGTGTGCATGTGTAAAGCAGTGTTACTGTTGTGTTTATTTCATGCCTTTCTAACCCCTTTGACCTTTGGAAGTTCATTATAGTTGGGGAAACTCTTCAGCAGGTAGCTAAAAAAAAGAGTGAGCATCAATCTTCTCTGAACAGAGAGAGAGGAAGAGAGAGAGAGGGAGAGAGAGTAAATATGGTATGAGCTATGGGGCATTGCAGAACAGGATGAGGCCTTGAGTCTGAGTCATGTTCAGACTAAACGGTGGCCATTTTGATGGGATGTGGGTAAGATGAATAGCAGCGTTAGGAGAGGACATGGTCCTGGGGTTTTTGATGTATGGCCCAGAGGTCAGTGGCTTAGAGAGCTACATATCTCTGTTGTGTGTGTGTGTGCATGTGTATGTGTGTATGTTGGTGAAGGGAGTGTGGGGAGTGGTACAGGTTGCTCATGCTGGACGAGGAGAGCTGTGGTTGCTAGGCAATGGGTTGACCAGGGAGCCTTGGCCTGATTGGAGCTGCATTGGATCAATTTCCGCACGGTGGAGCTGACCAGTATCAATCACGCACACACACACACACACACACACACACACACACACACACACACACACACACACACACACACTCACACACACACACACATCCATTCATTAGGAGAGTTCTGCAGAGAGTCAGAGAGATGAAGCTACAGCGCCATAAATCTCAGCATGCAGACAGCTTTGCATTGTGCTCTCGTCAATGTCAGAGCTTTGGCGAAATGGATTGATGGTTGGACAATGGTGTGGTGAGTCTGAATGCTGTGTTGCCAGGGAAGAAAAGTGGGTAATTATTATCTTGGATTCTGTAAACCTCAATATTCTGAAAAATGTTGAGGGTAGAATTCTTAACACCAACATCAAACTATTAAACAGCTGTTCGAAATCAGAAAAAAAGATTAGGTAAAAGGTTCCTCAGGGCTTCTTTCGATAGTTGTGGGTTGGAAAACCTCTCTCAGACAGAAATATTCTGTTGATTACACATAAAATCCTACAATGGGATGAACTGAAACAAAGGAACTTAGATAAAACTTTTTTGTTTCTCTAAGGCATTTGCTATCTAACACCTACACTATATGGCAAAATGTTTTTGGACACGTGACCATCAGACTGATATGCGGTTCTTCCCCAAACTGTTGCTACAAACTTGGAGGCACACAATTGTATAGCATGTCGTTGTGTGCATTACAGTTTCCCTTCACTGGAACTAAGAAGCCCAAACCTGTTCCAGCATGCACAAAGCGAGCTCCATGAAGACATGGTTTGAAGACAAGGTTGGAGTGAACACCCTTGGGATGAACTGGAACACCAAATGCACCCCAGGCCTCTTTGCCCAACATCAATGCCTGATCTCACTAATGCTCTTGTGGCTGAATGGACAAATCCCCACAGCCATGCTCCAAAATCTAGTGGAAAGCCTTCCCAGAAGAGTGGAGCCGCAAAGGGGGACTAAATCTGGAATGGGATGTTCAAAAAGCACACGTGGCTGTGATGCGCAGATGTCCACAAACTTTTGGCCATGTAGTGTTTTTTCCAATAAAGACACTACCATGTCTTCAGACAAACCATGGACAAACTGAAGAACCTTAGAAGGTGCTGGATAGAACCATTAAAAAAAAAAAAAAACACAGCTATATTCTCAATAATGAGACCGTTCTGTAACAAACCCTAATATTCGCACTCACATCATACAGCAACGTTAAACATAAAAAACACCTGGACTCCTCATAGGGCTTCTTAAAGGGCTTCTACTTGAAACAGTTAGAAGAGTCCTGCAAAAAAACGAAAGACCAAAAAAACCCAAAAAGCCAAGAGGGGTGATGGATGAACCATTTGTTCTAAGAGTGTACATTAGCATTGCCCATCAAAAAAAACGACAGCACATATCCCATGAAGCCACTAGCATTGCATCTCCACCATTCACCATTTACCATCATACAAAAGTTCTCTGGATGGTTACGTGTTCCTAGCTAGTTTTATGTGGAACCCTCATTTAACGGGAAACCCCCTGGTGTAGGGTTTTCACACAGGACCTTTAAGAGGGGCGCAAACCAAATGTGCTAGACGAAAAAAGATGTTTTCTCAATCAGACACCAAACTACATTAATTTCCAACATTCACTATCAAATGCTAACACGCACATTTCATTACAAGAAACCGTTTTTTTCATTGTTGTCAGTGGAATGTGTAGAATTAGCTTTAGATATGACCCATAGTATAGATATGTTAGCACACAATGCACAGGTCACACAATTAGTACTATTGTGTTCACAATATTGTTTGCAAGACCTTTGTATAGTAAGTTATGTCTGAAAAGTCCAGTTGGAATCTTGCAAACTGGGTTTTCAATGTTTTTAAGATAAAAATACCTGTAGTTCTCCCAAATCCAACCATCCATCCATCCATCCATTTACCTATCCATCCATCTATTACTTACAGTTTGTTCTCCTATCTCTCTCTTTCCATTTCCACTCAGGGACCTGAAGCCCAAATTGTCAAACCAAATGAATAAGTACCACTCTCCCAGAAAGTGTCCCTCATCAAAGGCAGAAGAAATTATCGTACATCGACTGCATACTTTACCTTATCTCAGAAAAAAAAAAATGTCATCAGTATCTTTATGGGCTGTTGGTCCCGGATGGAGTGCAAAGAGAAGATTCCCCGAAGTGCTGTAGTTGCAGCTTTGACTGCTGGCTCGGCCTCCCAAATGGTTCCATGCAATTAAACTTGAGAACGAGCAAAAGCAAGTCTTGAATACATAATTTTATCGCTTTATCACCAACCCACAAGCTGCTCCATTGTTAGTGACTCTGTTCAGGTTCACAATATTCAATCTGAGCTCTTAATATATTCAGAAGGTGCCTCCAATTTACGTTGTTCCCCTTTAACTGTCCTGATAGATCACAAACCAGCAGGCTACATCTTTTACAATCAGACCTATTACTCTAAAGAGCGACTTTTGGCGTTCAAGCACTTTTCACATGCAAATGTTTTAATTATGATTATACGTGTAACGCCTAATGGCCTTTTGGATTTAAAAAAAAAAAATGGCTGTTTTAAATAGCTTCCACTTATCTGTCTTGATATGTTAGAGAACAACAGCCCATATCTTTTAAACTCATATTCATAGCTTTGAGGAGCAATTTTGGGGGTCCAAGCATTAATGACTTATTGGATAATTACTTGATATACTTACTTACTTAAATTTGCTGGTTTAAATCCTAGTTTCTCTCATGTATGACTATATTATTTCGCTCGGTAGTGAACAATTGCAGCATTTAAGTCCATTTCTCCGAACCATCCAGAAGATTGATGCTACAGTAGCTTTTCAAAAGAAAGTTACATGCTTCTGTACTACAGTTTTACGTTTCAGATTTACCCAGAACACAAGATAAGTTGGGACTTGTGACTATGGCTTCATTACCCCCAGGAAACTACATCAAAATCCCCAGTGGGGCATGTTCTTTCAGAGCCAACACTTGAGTCAAAACTTGAACAGCAACTTAAGGGGTCCAAATATTTTCAACATTCTCTGTGAATGATTGTTTTCCAACCTTATTTTTTTTCTATTCCCATATTGCCATATGATCTTTCTTTCTGTCTAAGAATTGTATTTCAGTGTGTACTACAGTGTTTTATTTCTCTAATGTCAAGTGCTTTTACATGGCACACTGACATGCCATTGCATCCACACACACACACACACACACACACACACTCCACATCGAGATCTATCTATGTGACATGCTTACAGTCTGGACTGATGAAGCAACAAAGCGAGAGAGAAAACCAGGGGGGATGTGTATGAAGTGGTCATTACCCAGCATGTTACCCTTGCTGTCTGACACCCATGACAAAATGAGAGTGAACTTTCACCCCTGCTGTCATGACAACAAGTGAAGAAAGGAACGCCCAGGTTGCCACGGTGTACTCTGGTTCTTCCATCTGAATCTGCGTCTGTAATTAACGAGACTCCGTTCAAAGTGTTAAGTAGGGAAATATTTCCACCACTTTTGGCACACCATTCATAAGAGGCCAGGGGAAATCATCGTGCGTGTGCATGAACGCTTGGTTTAAAATGATTTTAAAAACAACAACAAAAAAAACAACAACACAACCCTCAAGCAAAAAACATCCAAATATAAAAGCATTAATAATCAGAAAGTAAACACTATATAAATAGATATCTAATTCATCTTTTAATTTTTTTTATTGTACTTTATTTATATACTTATTTATAAATATAGTTGTATTTATTTTACATGTATTATTATTATTATTATTTAAATTTTTTATTATTATTATTATTTACATTTATTATTTATTTACATTACATTTATTATTATTATACATTTATAATTTTTATATACTTTTTATATACTTAACTTATATTTTGTGAGATTTAAAACTGCATTATATGTTTGTTTGTTTTTTGAATCATTAAAAATGCAGTATTTTATGTACTGAATATGTAGAAAGAATGAAAACATTGGTTTCTTCACAAATGAAAGAAATATTATTCAAAAAATATTTTAGCGTTGTGGTGTATACTTTTTTTTTATTTTTTATAAAAGTATATACATTTTAAACATTTGAACAATTATGTAATGGGAAAAAATGTTACTACTCCCATTTTAGTATGTAATGTTTTATTTATTTATTTACTTATCACACATTATTCTTCATTAAAACTAATAAAATTGTATGGGTAATTTCCCAGTGTCCAATATAAAGCAATGAAATTGTCATTTTTTCCCCTGTTGTGAATAGCATTTTGCGAATAATTATATAATCAGAAAAGGAAAGACATCCTAACTGAATCCATGTCAAACACTATTATCACCAGAGTCTAGCGCTAAAATCATAAGGCGTGTCCTTCATTTTTAAGTGTCCTCACTGGGTAAATATTTGCTTTAGGAAGTGAGTTTGCTCTGGTTCTCATCACAGTTTGACGCGTTCAAGCACACAAAGCTCCCATTCTGCTCTTCCTCTTGGCACAGCGATGAATGTGTGTTAGCCGTGGCTAATAGTTTATCCATTCACAGAGGTTGTGTGTCCTTCACTTTTCTGGCCGGGTCTTATCACATTCCTGAGGTGTTCCCTGAGGCCCTGTGCTTTCCCCAAGCTGATATCATTAAATATATGTAGTTAGGGAAAGCAGTTAGGGAAATGGAGAAGACATGCAAGTCTAGAGCAAACACACACACACACACACACACACAGACACACACACACATGCTTGACTAAGAATAGAATTAAGGTCTTGATGCGGTCGAAGCATGGACGAGTGTGATAGTTTCATCCTTCTCTCTCTCTCTCTCTCTCTCTCTCTCTCTCTCTCTCTCTCTCTCTCTCTCTCTCTCACCAGGTCAATAAAATCTCACTGGCAAAGTGCTGCCAAAGTAATAACTGCAATATGATTCTAGATAAATGGTTTCTAATACATATTTCTACAATTAAGAGGAGTTTCAAGAAAGAAGCATGACATGAGCTGTAAGAGCAAATATAAAGGAAAGAATGATAATCTACCTAGAAATATTTTCCCCCTCAAATTTTATAAATTCCATTTCTCTAAAAGACAAAAAAAAAAAAGCCTTTCTCTTGTTCGAGAAAGTTAGCAAGTTAGCAGTTGTCTAGAGTGCTAGTTAGCATAATAGTGTGCAGGCTTAGCAAGCTAGCTAAGTAATATTAATATAAGCTAAAGTCTAATTTAAACTTAAGCCCAAACATTTGGTCTTTCTGTCTGTATTTGAATGTAAAATTCAACAGAGCAATAAATTATGAAAAAGCTCAATGTTATCTAGGTATTGCTGCTAAAGTATTAGGTTGGCTAGCATAACATTTAGCTGCTTGACATTTTATTTATTTTAGCTAGCTTTAGATATTTGTTATGTTTCTGATTTGGTGTGAAATATGTTAGAATGTGTTTAAAAGCCTATAATGATGAAGTTCAAGCTGGCAATTTGGTCATAATAACAAGATAGCTATTCACAAACATTTAATCTGTTGATGTGAGGATCTTTCTGAGGAAACAGACCATTTTTATTTTCTGTATAGTTATCATTTTTGCCTTAAAAACAGCTCTGAGTAAGTAAATAACAAGAATAAACAGAAGTCAGTGCTGTGATGTTCTTTCAGATGATAAGAAAGACTGGAGCAAGATAACGTTAGATAACGTTGGAGTAAAGTGCTCAGGGAGGACATTACAGTAGCAGTCCTTACGCAATCCCACGAGTAAAAAATAACTGTCCTAATTTCTTATCAGTTACGACTGATTACTTCACCTTACTGACTGACCCCAAGCATTGATCTTGTTAACGATGGACGCTGACTGTCACCAGTGACAAACCTGATGAGGGAGAAATGAAAACGAAATCACTCACCAGCCTTGTAGTTAATGAAAATAATTAAAGTTAATGTAAAGTAAAGGTATGTTAAGACATTTTAAACACAGTTAAATTGTCCTTCACAACGACGTTTTTCAACCATATTTCAGATAAATAAATCTCTCAAAATTTTCCTCCTGTCCTATCGCACTACATCTACACGTTACAGTAAATAAATCATTAAAACTCTTCAAAAGTCTTGCTGTTATCCGTTTCCATGCCTCATCCATTATAGTTTATGGAAAAACTGCACATTTAAAATTCATACACTCATCCCTGTTACATAAACTCATTCACCCCTATGAATTATTTGGGATAATCCACAAGTCACGTGTCCAACAGGAAGTTGCACCATCATCCGAAGATCACTGTAAGTTTTCATGCTTTTTTTTTTTTTTCATATTTTTTATAGATATTTTCACACTGACCAAAAAGGTCACTTTAGAAGTTTGACCCTTTTGAACTAAAACTATATAAACTGAAAGTGAATTATTCATTAAAATCTTTTTGTTTAAAGTTAAATTAGCATGGCTGCTGGGTAACCACATTTTGTGTGTGTGCTAATTCTATGCTGAAAAAAAACCAAACAGCTCTGATACTTCATTAAGCACAAAATGGAGGCTGTCAGCAAAGAAACTTTGAAAAGAGAGAGAGAGAGAGAGAGAGAGAGAGAGAGAGAGAGAGAGAGAGAGAGAGAGTGTTTTCAAGTTTTTAGAGATACAAGTGCTAAATTGCACTGCAATTCTGGAATAAACCATCTAGTCTTCAATGGCATTAGATTCAGAATACTGTATAAGGCACAAGATAATGCTACTGTGTGTGTGTGTGTGTGTGTGTGTGTGTGTGTGTGTGTGTGTGTGTGTGAGTGTGTGTGTAAAGGTCTCAATGGCTCTGAATCCCAGAATCAGTAATTGCCCCCACCCCCCAACTGCTACCCAAAAAAACCCTTTTATCCCCTCCTTGCCTCGGTGCTGTTGACCCGACTCAGAGTAATGTGAAAAGATGATAAAATATTGATTTGCCTTTGCGGAATATTTGACAGTATCTGTCAGAGGGAGAAATTGTAATCTTGGTCCGGGTAATTAGCAGCTGAATTATATGTGAGGCCGCGTTCAGGCCCATTCTGAGTGATGAGACGAGCCGTACCTATTAACCTGTCTCCGTGGGAACAGGACGGAGTCCTCATTCATACGCGATCAGCTCCCCTACCCATGAGAGGCCTCTGCGTTTCTCTTTCTCGCTTTCCTCTCCTCTTGTACACACACTTCGGTCTGCTTGCTTTCTTCCCCTAATTTTTCCATAACCTCTAAAATCAATGAACATTTCTAATGCAAAGAACGAAATATTCTCTCTCTCTCTCTTTCTCTCTCCTTTCTCCTCAGTATAGATATATCAAAATTGAAATCCATAAATAAGTAATACGCAGCTCGAAATGGCGGTTTTTGATGTCAAGTTTGGTTACCGATCCAGACACGAAGACGGAGATACCGAACCGCCCGATCTACCGCGTGTCTTCTCGAATGTGCATTTCAAAGCCAGAGCAAAGAAATCAAAGGAAAGTTTAATCTAGCTCAGATCTTCGAAAGTTTAAAGGACCCTCAAGAGTCTGTTATTTTCTGTTCTATAACCCTTCACGCAAAAAACAAAAAGAAAAAAGATGACGTTCAAGAGCGTTGATAAGCTTTTAAAAGTCCGCTAGTAAATTTCGACTCCGACAGTCACCTAATCTTAATCTTTGGGTTGATAATGAAGTCGATGGAGCTCTTCTCGATCACTGCAATGTAAACCTACACGACCGCCGGATATTTACTCAGCACTAATTACTGATGTAAAGACACCGAGATAGACAGAGCGGAGAAAGAAGGAGACCAGACCTTTCCACTTTTTTTAGCGAGACTGAAATTGACTTAATTGTTGATTTTTCCATTTGATTTACACTGTGTGTCCACAACATTTCGGGGGTGTATATTATTAATTGTGACATCAATTTTATCCAAGGTTGCGTAACTCTTTGGCTGCAGTTATCAGCTGCTAATGCCCCTATTGTCACAGCTCGGTCTGATCAGAACTCAAATTCCCAAGATGCAATACTCACTTCTCAGGCACGCATGTGCTCACCATCCCCGGAGTTCTGATCAGACACACCTGGCACCAATCACACACACACACACTAGTACTTAGGGAAGACATCCACCCAGAATCTATGCGAAGTACACGCTCAGCAGCTTAGTTCTCTACGTTACCAAGCCGTTCTAGTTCGTTTGTTTCTCGTGATCCTTGACCCTTGTTTTCAGTCTCGAGTACGCTTTCCGGATATTCCCGTGTGTATTGTTCGTCCGATCTCTTGACCCTTGCCTACTCTACGACTACGCTTCTTGAACTTCCCGATCCTACGCTCTTCACCCGCCTCCCGCTCCTGCTTCCGTACCGTTTCGAGGTTTGTGACACCTATCAGCACTGCACATTCGGATCCTGAGATTTTTTACCCGTTGTTCTTGCTAACGCTGTGTCTGATTGGAAGGAGACTGTTAGTGAACCAGAATTTTTTGGATTTAGGTCTTGAACCCCTCCAGTGTAGCTTTGGCAGTATGTTTAGGGTCGTTGTCCTGTCAGAAAGGACAAAGGACCTCTGCGCCAATCTCATGTCTCTTGCAGACTGCAACAGGTTTTCTTCTAAGGTTTTCCATTCATCTTGCCCTCAAGCTTGGTCAGATACCCAGGTCCTGCTCATTGAAAAGTATCCCCACAGCATGATGCTACCACCACCATGGCTTCACATGGTTCTCGGGGTGATGTTTGGATTCCATCAGATGTAGCTCTCAGTGGTCTCATCACACCAGAGAATGATTTCATATGTTTTTATTTTTTCAATAATGGCTTTCTTCCCGCCACTCTTCCATAAAGCCCAGCTTTGTGGCGTGTCTGGGGCTGTGGTTATCTATGAACAACTTCTCTAATCTGGGCTGTGGATCTCTCCAGCTCCTTCAGAGTTACCTTTGGTCTCTGGAGATCTGGACGAATTTTTGTTCTTGTTTTCAGTCCCATGATGAGTGTTGAATTTCTCCATCAGTGTGGAAATATTAATAATATGATGAATAATTTAATAACAAAGTTCATAAATGATTCAGGATATTATTAATATAAAGAGGGCACTATTGTCAAAGCAGTAAGTGGCCTTTAGATTTGCGTGTCATTAGCGTTACACATTACATGGGACCAGCGCAACTGAAGTGCATCCCTCTCCCCAGCGTCCTGCCTCAGTTGCTTTCACACCCTCGTCTTCATCGCCGGCGTCATTTTCCACACCTCTGCGTTTCCCCTGAAGTGTTTCAGAAGATGTCCTGGCCGGTCGTGCTCGTCACCCGAGGTGCTTATCGCATTAATAAGTGATCCACACAGGAGGAGGTGAAATATATGGAGGGTGCTAATAAACCTAGAGGAAGCGGAGTTGGTGGATTTATGTAGACTAACGGAAATTAAAGCTAAAGCGAGGTCTGACTGTGCTGCGGCTAGAGCTGCAGAGAGAAAGCATAATTACTAATGCCTTAAGCACGAAGCCTTTTAGCATTAATAAATAATGCTAGTAGATGGAGTGGCTGGTAGATGAATGAATTACGCCCCCCCCCCATCCAGCATCAAAACCAACTTTATAAATGAGTAAAACAAAAGGCATCGCCAGACCTGTCCCTGAAAGCGATGCAGAACGCTTGGGAGGTGATATCACTGAAATGAATTAATGATCATATTTTCTTCTTTCCCCTTTCGTACATTTTGCCATTTTCCCCAGATACGCCTATTTTTTTCCAACCTCATGAGCGATTAATGTAGTCCTGAACAGTAAATTCCCCAAACGCTATTTATACAAATGTTGTTCCAGTCAATATTGGGGCCAAAAGACGAGAGGCCTTTTAGCACTTTACGAACGAAACCACTAACAAGTTTGAAGATTGGCACTTCACAAATTGACAAATCAAGTGATAGCATAAGTGCTTTTGTTCAGCAGAGTGATTGACGGGGTTAATCGCTCTCAGTCTGGGGAACCCTACTCTGTCCTGTGCATCCTAAATCCATTCTAAATCCAGTTTTGTTCATGGAAAAATGTGATCAGGTTTGTTAGTGCACAAAATGCATGACTTCAACACCCCATGTAGTGCATTAATTGCGCTATAACGAGCTAATTAGAATTCCCTTCCTTCCGATGTTGGTTGTTATGCTACACAGAGTATATAATAATGACTTCTTTGTCCAGTGTGGTACAGTAAGGAGCTATAAGGAACATACCTCGCTCATTCTTCAATGGTTCTTCAGGGAGTTCTTAGGTTGTTTTCACCTTCGCATTTTTTCCATAGATTGGAAGTTGTTTTCCAGCCCAGGAGTAGGAGTAGTCCACAGACCCGATCCTTGGTCCTCGCCAAAAAGATGGTCTGGGGTTCGCTCCAACTGAACTCTGGTGCAATCCTGAACATCTATGGAAGCTATCTACTCTCAGCACAACTTAACAAGATGGAGGCTTTCAGACTTTTCAGACCGGACTGCAGCTCTGTAATTAGCTCACCTTTGTGGTCCAAGAGCTTGCCCTAAAATACACATCTTATTTTGGCCTTCATGGCTAACAATCTTCTTAGACAAGAATGGTTCCTTGTTTGAAAGTATTCATGCAATGCACCCAAAAAGTTCTTCACTGTTTAAGTGCTAAATACCAAAGGAAAAATAATACAAACCAGCAAACAGATGAACGTAGTGCCTAGCATTTTGCAAACCCGAGTGCACAAAAGTGACTTTATGGAATCTGTCCATTTATAGGGAGAAGTTCTTGTGAAATTATGAGCTAAATTCTGTGATTATGAGCCAAACCCCCAAACAAGGCCAGAATCGATGCTGGGTTTGGACACGAATATTCAAGCTAACTGGAAAAGTTTCTACTCAGAACCCTTTTTTAATAGAGAAACACTCTGTAAGAGTATAAGAAAGCATTCTGTTTATATAAGCACTATATATGATATGGCATAATGGGTTTTACACCCTGTGCCAAATGCCCAATAAGTAGCTATTTGGAATACAGCTCCTTCCTCCCTTTGCACTCCATAGTGTATGCTAGACAAAACTAGAGCCTTTAACCATCCATCCATCCATCCATCCAATTTCCATACCACTTATAGGGTCATGGCGGAGCCTGGAGCCTATCCCAGGGAACTCGGGGCAAAAGGCAGGGGACACCCTGGATGGGGTGCCAACCCATTACAGGGCATAATCGCACACAAATTCACACATACCCATTCACACACTACGGACAATGTGGAAATGCCAATCAGCCTATGACGCATGTCTTTGGACTGGGGGAGGAAACCGGAGTACCTGGCAGAAACCCCTGAAGCACAAGGAGAACATGAAAGCTCCGCACACATAGGGCAGATGCGGGATTCAAGCCCCAAACCCTGCAGGTGCGAGGCAGACGTACTAACCCCCAAGCCACTGCGACTACCTAACCCCCCCCCACCCCCACCCCCCAACCAAAAAACCCCCCCAAAAAACAAAAAAACAAAGGAACCTTCTTGTACCATATATCATCAATATCTTCATCCTGTACTCTGTAGGGTATGAAAATACCTAAATACCTAAGTAGTGCATTACATGGAGTCCAGCTCCCTACTCCCTATATAACTACACTACATTGGGTATTAAACAGTAAGTTATGTATCCTGTGTAGTGTCTTGCTTATTATGTAAATAATGGGTTCTGCACCGTATGTAGTGCACCAGTTGTATTGTATGGAACCATTTAGGATTCTCTACCCATATATGGTTATTACATCTAATGTAGTGCAGCCCCAGTAGAGCCAAGCCCAAACTTTGAGACTCTTGCTCCAGTGTCTTAGTCCGTCCTCTCCTGTCTCGTCCTGCCCCCATTCTTTCTTTCAGCCCTTCGAGAGATGAATGGTCCGTCTCTCTGTTTAGTTTCCCCAAGGAGGCAGGATGTAGGAAACGAGAGGAAACAGTTAACCCACATGCCCAGAGTAAGCCTCCCCGCGCGGATCTTCATTAACCTCCTCAGCAGGTGAACTGTTCATCTCCGCCATCACCTCTTATTACGGGCAATAACAGGGCCACCTCTTTCTCTTTTCCAATTAAGAAGGAGCCACGTTCTATTAACCTCCTGTCCCCTCGGCACGTCTCGTCATGCGGGCCGTGGCGTTGAATCGCACGCTTCTCGAAGCCATATATAACCCATAACTATCACCAAGTTTTCTCCAGTTGACAGCAGCTGCCCAATCTGGGCTAAAATATTGCAAAGTGTTCACGGGTGCAGAATCATATTTTTCTATGTTAGGACTGGTGACTAATAAGGTGCAGTCAATTACAAGCAAAAAATGGTGTCTTGGTGAGGAATTGTACTGAAAATCACCATTTCACTGCTGTAAGGAATTCAAATGATTCTTTAGGGCATTGAGGAGATGGTCACAGTTTCAACCATAGCATACAGAAAGGGAAATTCAGACCTGCAGAGAGGAAACTATTTAACTAGCACACTTCAGATTCTGCCATAGGTGCTATGAGCTACACATCTATATTTAAACAGCATTCCAAGTATCATAAATGTCGCTTGTGGATTCTCCTTCTGAGAATCAAGTGTCATAATCCAAAATGGGGGTCAGACCATAAGTGGACAGGGTCAATAAAAGAGATCCATATTTGTGGTCCTTAACGTGGCTCAATACCAGAAACACTAGAAATAGGAGACTTAGGGAAAATAGGAGGGGTAGTACGGTAGCTCCAGGGTTCGATCCTGAGCTCGAGTTACCGTCTGTGTGAAGTTTCACATGTTCTCCGTGGGCTTTTTCTACAGTTTCCTTCCAAAAAGAAAATGTCAGTGCTCTAAAACTGCCCCTAGATATAGATCAATGAATAAGTGTGATGCCTTTATTTTAAAGAGTGTAGGATAGTGTAACAAAAGTTTCGCAGGTTGTATTTATTGAGTCTGGGTTTGCCTCCATGATATGATATTTTACTCCATCCGTTGTTACATAGATGAGGATGAGTTCCCTTCTGAGTCTGCTTCCTCTCAAGGTTTCTTCCTCATATCATCTTAGGGAGTTTTTCCTCACCACCATCACCACCGGCTCGCTCAATAGAGATAAATTCACACATTTAAAATCCATATCCTGTGTTTATATGTGTCTGTAAAGCTGCTTTGAGACAATGTCCTTTGTTAAAAGCGCCATACAAGTAAAACCAAATTGAATTGAAAAGAATGATGTTGAAGGGCATTTTGAATGGCTGGAGCCCCTAAATCGTCCACTGGTCAATGTATAGTGGCATACTGTATCTGGAAGCCCTGTAAACTGACCATATTTCTTTAGTACTGTCCAAATTAGGTGGAAATTGAAAAGAGAAACAGTGGTCAGTGGTGGCAAGAAGGACTCATAAATCGAGGATGATTGACCTAATTCATTCATTCACTCATTCACCTTCAGCAACCACTTTATCCTGGTCAGGGTTGCAGTTAATCCGGAGTCTATCCATAGAATACTGTGTGTGAGGATGCTAGTCCAGATGATTGAACCATATGCCAAAAAAAGTAACATTCCTTCGACTTCATATTTGGGCAGATAGCAGCTAATGGAATTGTAAAACGTTGAATTTTGTAATTGTGCTATGTCTTTCAGACAGCGGTGGTTGAACGGGTTGTGGAGTCATCTGACCTACAGTCGTTATGTAGTAGCCTAACCTGTAGCTACTAGCGCTGAGTTACAGCGCTACAGTATGTTTTAGGAAAGTTGCACCTGAATAGGGTTCTCTAGACTAGCCCTGATTAGAATTACATTAAGTTAATAATATTATCAAAGAAATATTTTCAGCATGAAATGAATGCTGAACAGCAGGTGAGCTCTAGTGTCTATAGTAACACGTTTTGTTACTTGTATGGCGGACGCTCTGCATAAACAGTTTTTTTTTTTTAAATGTGTAATCGTCGATATGACTGAGTTTACTGTGGGTTTATTTAGCATTTTTTTGGAAGGAGTCTCTAGTGTCAGCCCTTTGTTACAGTCAGGGATAACGTTTTCACAACATGGGAGGAGTTTACATTTGGAGACTTAAGCAACTAACTTGTTTTGCAGATGTTCCATAACAATAAATGTAGCTATAATCGGGTAAAAAAACAAAAAACAAATTACAGCATGCCATTCTTTAATTAATAAAGAAAATATGAGCATTGGCAAATTGCTATGGTAAAACCACTCAGAATGTGATGTATTTAGAAGATAATCAGGGTGTTAAAACTAACACTCCACTCCACCTCATCATGCCACTCTGTCGTTGATTATTTTCCTACAACAGCACATCCTGCCATGTTTCACTTTATGTGTTATTGTATGATTCACATTGACCTTTGGTTAAATCATTGTGTTTAATTCCCCACTGTGTGCCTTTTCTATATTTCCTCACTTTTTCTCTGTTCGTGAATGTGTTTTCAAACCGTTCAATGCCCTCCCTCACATCACCATGGTGACGAATATGACGGGCAGCCGGATTCTAAAGAGTCGTCGTTGTATAAACAGTGCCGACCTTTAGCTCAGGGTCAGAGACAGCGGCCCTACATTCAACACATTTCAGCCTTTAGAGGGAAAATCTGTATCTACTCAGGGAGTCTGTTTTAGTAAAGTCGCTGTTACAGAGTCCAGCAAGTTGGTATTGTTGTATCATAGACTGAAGTACACATGTCAATCATGGAGCTGTGGGAAAATGAATCATGTCACTGCCATATATAGTATGCAGGATAACACTAAACTGCAATAATAACTAAAAGCAAGAGTTTTAAAAGTTTTCTCCGCAATTTTGGTCCCAAGTCCCAATTCCCACCCAGCAGTTACCACCTGGGAAGGAAGGAAGGATGAAGGCTAACACGTGCTTTCTCTGAGACATCTTTTCGAACTGCTGCTCATGCTGCATCACAGGGCAGTGTAATGGACTATCTATCCGCCCTCTTCACATACAGTAAATGAGCTCACAGATACCTACAATTGGCTGCTGTCACCATGACTGACAGGGAGAGAGAGAGCGTATGCCCCTCCGACCCAGACGGCATGGCTAGTTTGGCACTTTTAGCTCCACATACAGCTGTGGCATCATCAGGTTTCGAACTTGTGATCTCCTGTCAGCGCTTTTATGTTAGATAAGCAAAAATACGAACCCATTTGTCCTGCTCAGGTCTTTACGCATTGTATTGTTTTGTTTTGTTTTTTTAATCTTGTGTCCACATAAACTTGATAAAACTACATTCAAATGAATAACTTTCCTGTCCATACAGGATTTACAGAAGCAAACGAGTGCGATGGCAAGAAAAACAAAAAGGAGAAAGAATACTTTCTTTCGGTAATTTATATGTATTAAGTTCTTTTCATTTGGACCAGAAATATCTATATATAGATTTTAATACTTAGTATTTTGCTTGTGGAACTTTTGGCTGGAAATGACCTCAGCCCTTTTTTAGAAAGTGGATTGAAAAATATAAATATCTCAAAGGTTTTAGTTATTCAGATCTTTATTCGCAGGCTTCATAAGATCTTCGCAGGCTACATAAGGACATAATTAGCTTTCAGTTATGCCACATACAGTAATCCTGCCAGTGAAGTAAAGGCACTTTCTCTCTTTCTCTGTGCCTTTCTTTCCCAGCACTTTTTAACAAAAACACAGTGTGTTTTCTCTTGCTCTCCATCTCTGAACACCACTCGACCTTCCCTTGGCCCTGCTGGTTGGTGGACATTGGTTTTGGTATTGATTGCAGAATCGGTTTTAAGTGTAATTTTGTAGGTACCATGAAGACTGAGTCATGTGTGTGTGTATGTGTGTGTGTGTGTCAATGCCGTCGTAAGCACACTAAAAACGCCATCGACGATTTAGAGAGTCACGAATCCTATAGGAAAGGCGTCCAAAATAAACTGTCCAAGTGAAGGCCAGAGAATGCAACAAACAGACAGCGAGCGACTGTGCTACATTTCTGAGGTCAGAGAGAAACGTTAAAACGGAGAAAGAGAGAAATCCTGAGAGAGTCAGAGATTGCATGGCGAGTGTGTGTTCATGGTCATACACACTTAGGACATATTTACACATTTACAAACACACCGACACACACGTCACGCCTCTGGAGAGAAAACTGTTACGGGTACACGTTTTTCTTTCTATTTTTTTGTCACACCTTTTAAACAACACGTTTATTATTAGTCTTAGATCATGTGGAGCGTCCGCTGTAAAAGTCCCTGCGTTTGTACTGTTACCATAGAAACATGAACGTATTAATTAACGTATGAGCGTGTTAATTAATATAAACAGCTGTGCAGTTATACAAAAGGAATCCACACCTTCTGACCTGCATGAATTGACCTGTCTAAAGATGTCTAAAGACTTTTGTACAGTACTTTGCCATGTCTAACTGTTTCATAACACACATATTTTAAAAAGTTTAAAATCGAGACTTTACATTCAGCATACAACTGTTTATACACTATTTGCTACAAATCACTGTTATGACTTATATTTCTTTTAATCTGTAACACATTCTTATTTTTTTTATTTTTGTTCAGTTTATATATATATATATATATATATATATATATATATATATATATATATATATATATATATATATATATATATATATATATATATATATATATAAAACATTGAATAATCTGGTTTTGGAATTGGCCAGATATTCAGTATAGAGTCCCATTTAACTCACATCCGGTATTCCTGGGATAGACTCGGGGTCTGCCGTGACCCTGAGAGGGATAAAGTGGTTACTGAAGATGAATGAATGAATAGATGGAATGATATACAGACACACACACACACACACACACACACACACACACACACACAGAGAGGGAGCCTCCAGGATTTTCTCTCACTCTGTTCTCCCCTTAATGCAGCTAACTCAGTGGATCAATAAGAGCCAAACATATGAGACTCTTATTCACATTCATACAGTGGTGTGATGCTTGTTTTCTCACTGTAGGCCTTTTAATCTCTGGGTTTTACACACAGATAAACGTGTGAAGTGGAGAGCAAGAGAGGAAGCTTAAGTGACTGCCCATACACTGTAAGAGAGAAGAGATAGTGTGTGTGTGTGTGTGTGTATGATTTGTGTCCATGATGGTCAGAGGAATGAACTGAAGCAACACTCTGTGAAGACTTGACAGCTTCTAGATTTTTACTTTCGACAAACGTTGAAATCTACTCTAAATATTAACATAAAAGTAGTAAGAAGGGACCACAAACGCACAAGACGGCTCAAATCGCACCGTGGTGTGTGAACTCGTGAACTGGTTTATATTACACATCTGAAATTAGTCGGAAAGGAACCCAGGAAAGTGTATAAACATCAACTTGAAGCTAATTAAAGAGAGTTCATCTCTGAAAATGTTAGCTAGCATGATAATAATGATACAAACTAGCTGAACACCAATACACTAGGTATTAGTTCAATGTGTCTATAGTGGTGCAGGAAAGTTTGTGAGCCCTTTAGAATTTACTACATTTCTGCATAAAACATCATCAGATTTTCTCACAAGTCCTAAACGTGTATAAAAAGAACTCAGTTAAACAAATGAGATAAAAAATATTATACGTGGTCATTTATTTATTGAGGAAAATAATCCAGTGTGGCATATCTGTGAGTTGCGAAAGTATGTGAACCTTTACTTTCAGTATCTGGTGTGACCCCCTTGTGCAGCAATAACTGTGACTAAATGTTTCCGGTAATTGTTGATCAGTCCTGCTCGTTATGAGAAAAATTTTTTTTTTCATTTACGATTCACGTATTTTCATGTGATTTGCTCAGGTGATTATTCTTTTTTTTCTTGCATTTTTAAAAACGTGATTCATTTATTTCCACGTTTGACTCTTTTCCCACAAGATGCGTTTACTTCACGTTTTTCCCCCACACACGATTCATCAATTTTTTCCCCCACCTGAATTATTTATTTACACATACCACATCCTTTCCGACCCCCCACCCCCCGCCCCCACCTGATTAATTTATTTAATTTATTAATTTCATTTTTCATGTCGTTTTACTTATCCCATATTAGTCCTTGATGTGCGTATACCATCCTTTCACATGTCCTTTCACGTTTCCGTGTAGAACGTGAGTTCGTTTGGATATTTTCCCTCTTATTCTTCTTCTTCAATTTTCCCTTCTAAATTGAAGAAGTAAATGAAACAGAGGGAGAGGGAGGCAGAGAGATAAACACAGAGTGACAGACAGACAGAAAAAGTGAGAGAGACGGAGTGAGTGAGTGACAGAGAGACAGATTAAGAGTGAGACAGATAGAGAGAGAGAGAGAGAGAGAGAGAGAGAGAGAGAGAGGTGGGAATTGGCTGTGCGTTCACTGTGCCATACACAGATGGGCTATGTGCCGGATCAATAGGTTTACTATGGCCGCTGGCCAGTGGCTGTTTCCCCTCGCTCTCTCTATCCTTTCTTTCTCTCTCGCTCTTTCTCTCCCTGCTGCCTGCCAGGCTGTACTCCACTCATCAATACTCTCATCGGTCTGGCCTCCGCAGCCCTGGGCTGCAACACTAATCAGATTTATTTTTAGAGGTCTAACACACACCCTGGCAAGGTTATAGCACCGGCCTGCCTATTCTCTCTCTCTCTCTCTCTCTCTCTCTCTCTCTTTATATATATATATATATATATATATATATATATATATATATATATATATATATATATATATATATATATATATATATATATATTCACACACACGGTAGTGCTTGAAACTTTGTGAACCCTTTAGAATATTCTATATTTCTGCATAAATGACCTGCATAAACAAAATCAGATTTTCAGTCCTAAAAGTAGACAAAGAGAACCCAGTTAAATGAATGAGACAAAAAACATTATACTCGGTCATTTATTTATTGAGGAAAATGATCCCATATCCAAAATGTCTACTTTCAGGATTCGTGTGAAAGTCTGATGATGTTTTAGGTCATATTTCTGCAGAAATGTAGAAAATTCCAAAGGGTTCACAAACTTCCAAGCACCACCATGTGTACATAATACACAGATATGTTCCAAACAAATACAGATACAAAAAGGTGTGCTATCATTTGGTTTGTTCTTTCTCCATTTTATATATATTATATATATATATAATAGCAAAAATTATTTATTATGTCATGTCAGCGCTTTATAACAATCAGTAACAATTACGCTTGAACTTTCTTGGTAACATGACAAGCTTATTAACATCAAGACAGAGAAATAAGAGAGGGCTGGTGAGGGGACGACCGTTTGTAGCTGTTATAACGTAAAGGAGAACAGGAACTACCACAATATTAAATATAACTACATAACGTCATTCATTAATAACTATAAAATTGTAATTGTTGTCAAATTGCTGCAGGATAAGAGGAATAAACCACGTCAGGATATCCTGTTATTGGAAAACAATCAACGTCAGCGTACTAACAGTAACTGTGCATCATCAGGCCATCCGATTGTTGATTATTTTCCTATAACAGAACGACGCGGGGGGTTTTATTGCTTAATTATCTTACGTTTGTAAACATAGCTGACTCCAGATAAGGATTAAAGTTTGCAGATTTTCCAACAATGTGTGTAGGACAGAAATAAAGAAATCAGGATTAACTATAAATAAATAAAATACAGATGCAGGTAATCAGGATGTGCGTGTGTGTGTGTGTGTGTGTGTCTGTGTTGTACATTGATGAACAGTAGGAATTTTCAAACCAACAAACTTAAATTTGTTCAATTTAAATGCTGAGAAAAGACATTTTTTTATGAAAATAAGTAAACATACAGGCGTAGCTTTGTTTACCCAAGTGATCATGGCGAGGGAAAGTGAGCAGGCATTGAATCAGGACTCACCAGAGCACAAGTTTACCTCGCTTCACCCAGAGAAACAGTAGGAATTCTAATTAAACGGGCTCACCTCATTAGCTAGACAGATTGAACCGATACAGAATGAACACTGGCTCCCAGGAACATCTCTTATATTCACGCAAATGTGCAGATTGTATCTAGCCTTAAGCCCGGTGCGTGTATGGATTTCACTACACAACCTGAAAAGTATTCATCTTTGAAGGATGGTGTTTAGCCTAGCGAATTTCTCACGTTCAATATTAATGCTCGATATTCCACTTTTACAGACTCTTTGTGCACGAAGTCAGAGTTTAGGGCTCTGACTTTGCAAAATAAGGTGATAACACCCTGGGGGTAATTACAGAAAAGGGGTTTGAACCGTCACCGTGGTTGTCCAAGTTAAAGTGAGATAATAGTATTATTATTTGATAGCTGGTGTGATGGTTAATTAATACAGTTTACAGTTTGAACATTTGCAAGTCCTCAAGATTGTGGTTCATCTAATTTAACTCGTTTACTGCAGATTGAAATTTTAATTTAATTATTTGCAATTATGACTATTCTGAGATGTTTTTTCAGTAAAACTGACAGCCAGAGGCAACACCTTTCTAATATGACTGACAGGAACAGAGGCCACGCCTTCTTCAATGAGACTGCCAGGTGGAGAGGCCACGCCTTCTTCAATGAGACTGCCAGGCTGAGAGGCCACGCCTTCTTCAATGACACTGCCAGGCTGAGAGGCCACGCCTTCTTCAATGAGACTGCCAAGGTGAGAGGCCACATCTTCTTCAATGAGACTGCCAGGCTGAGAGGCCACACCTTCTTCAATGAGACTGCCAGCCACAGAGGCCACACCTCCTTCAATGAAACTTACAGGGACTCACTATTCCCTACAGAGTGTTTCAAGGTTTTAAAGCCACACCTTTTTTAAAAAGAGACTAACAGGAACAGAGGCCACGTCTTCTTCAATGAGACTTGACAGGCACAGTGGCCACATCTTTTTCAATGAGACTGACAGGCACTCACTATTCCCTACAGAGCGTTTTAAGGATATTCTGTGCCTTCTATCGTAACCAATAATGCACTATGTAGTGAATGATTTCAACCTATGTTTTAAACAAAGGTATTTGAATGAATGAATCTTTACAGTCCTCACTGTACTCTACGCAGCACTCAGGCACCTTCCCGACTAAAGTGTGACACTGCAAGTGTAACGTGAAATCACTGTTTTAGGCCTCTTAGTCAGT
>NC_030433.2:7142500-7155000 GCF_001660625.3 Ictalurus punctatus | reverse complement strand
TCTCTCTCTCTATCTCACACACACACAAACACACACACACAAACACACACAGTGTGTGACATGATGTGAGATGACAGTAACCTTTTTTTTTCCACAGCTGCCCAACTTTTTGCTTGTGTAAAAATGGTTCACATACAAAAAAATGGCCTCCTAACACACCTTTTTTTCAGTTCAAAGAGAACCTAAACTCTGTCTCAAGTTATTCAAGAGCACACACTACCATGATCCCACCCACCCATACACACACACACACACACACACCACCATGGCAGCACGCAGACAGACAGTGACGCCCGTGGGTATGAAAGGAAACCACCTTTCCTGTCAGCATAGCCTCCATTAGCAATAATGCAGGAGACAACAGGTCTACTTCCCCATTAACTCTAATGGAGGGTCCAGTGACACACATACACACACACACACACACACACACACACACACACACACACACACACACACACACACACGCACGCTCCCAGACATAATGCACACACAGACATGCAAACGTTTTTATACACTTTATTTGGGCCCCACAATTTAGTAATAATTCATAATGGGACTGAATGTCTGGATGTTTTCAGACACTGGATATCCACAATGTGTTCAAGCTAATTAGCAAGCCGGCTAATGTTACTGCAGACCTGGAGTGAAGCCCAGACATGGATATCTTGGATCTTTCCTATCTCGTTGATATCTCTCAATTACGATTTTTTTTCCTTTCATAACTACGAGTTATTTTCACGCAACTGCGTGTTATTTTTCTTTCTCACGACTGCGAATTATCGCGCAGTGCAACTCTTTATCTCGTTATTGTGAGATAAGACCACTTGGTTGCGATTTTATTATTTCATTTTTTTAAAGCTCGTAATTGTGTTATTTTCACGCAACCGAATTTCCTTTCTTCGCAATCTGCTTGAATATTTCACGTTTGGGATCATTTTTTCTCTCAATCGCAAGTGACTATACTATCGAGCAATTTTTAATCGCACGATTGAGAGTTGATATCACGTGATTGGGACTTTTTTATCTCGTAATTGGAAGTTGCGATTTTTTTCAAAGCGTGTAATTGTGAGTTCTTTTGACGCAACGGAAAATTTTTCTCAAAGTTGCAATTGAATATCACAGAATTGCAATTTTTTATGGTAATCGTGAGTAACTCTCGAAATTGTGGGGTTTTTTTTATCTCATACCTACAAGACGTCAGGTAATTACTATACTTTTTTTGCAATTGTGACGTTGCAACTTTTTTATCTTGTAATTCAGTTCTTTTCACGCAACGGTGACTTTTTTCTCACAACCGCGAGTCAATATTTCACACTTACGACTTTTTTTTTATCTCAATTACGACTTTTTTTTATCTCATAAATGTTATTTAGTTGTAACGTTTGATCTAATATTTCAGTTGATATTCATATGCTATACCTTTAAGAAGTGAAGCATTCTTTTCATGTTACAGTTTCCTATGACTCCATAGTAACCAATATCAATGCTATTAAAACTAAACAGGGGCCAATAAAACGGCATGCAGATTAGATTCATTCATTTATTTATTTATTTATTTATTTGCCGTCTCCAGATTCTATCCATTTCCCAAGAGCTCTGTTTCTTGACCAACAACTGGAACTTCCCAGGCAATGAAAGGCTGCAGCCGTTGTCCATCCCCAGTCCTGAAGAACTCCTCCGCTGCTCTCTCACACACCTGACTCCACTCCTGAGGGATGGATAAGGACTGGAAGAGTGAATCAGGTGCGCAAGAGCAGAAAACACAAGAACTGATAGCTTACTGAAGAAATGTCCCACTTCACCAATACAGCAGAAGAACAGATTGATACTCCTGGAGTTCCAGCTGACCTTCTTCTTTTCCGAGAAGATCCCCGGCTCTCTGGAGCTCTGTTCTCCATGGCTCATACAGGGATATGTTGCGTGGCAGACGTTTAACTGGAATATTTTAAAGATAAATAGATGTTTTGGTGATTGATGATGAATGTGTGTGTGTGTTTAATGTTGGTGTTTAATGGAGAGCATATGATCATGATGGAAAATGTTTGATGGTGTTTGTTTTTGTCTAATGAAACACTGGAGTTTGATAATAAAAGTTATCTGATGGTATATATTGGTGTTTAGTGGGGCGTGTTGGTGTTTTATGGAGTGTACTGATGTTTTATGGTGAATTATTTATTTTTATGATAAAGAATGTTGATTGGAAATGTTTAATTCTGGATGTTGGTGGTCAATTGTTGTCTATTTACGGCAAGAGTATAAGTTTGCTGGTGAATGTTGATGTTTGATGGTGAATGTTACTGTTTGAAGGTAGATGTTGGTGTTTGATGGTGAATGGTGGTGTTTGATGGTGAATGTTAGTGTTTGAAGGTGGATGTTGGTGTCTGATGGTGAATGTTGGTGTTTGAAGGTGAATGCTGGTGTTTGTTGGTGAATGCTGGTGTTTGATGGTGGATGTTGGTGTCTGATGGTGGATGTTAGTGTTTGAAGGTTGATGTTGGTGTCTGATGGTGAATGTTAGTGTTTGAAGGTGGATGTTGGTGTCTGATGGTGAATGTTGGTGTTTGATGGTGGATGTTGGTGTTTGATGGTGGATGTTGGTGTCTGATGGTGGATGTTGGTGTCTGATGGTGAATGTTAGTGTTTGAAGGTGGATGTTGGTGTTTGATGGTGAATGTTGATGTTTGATGGTGAATGCTGGTGTTTGAAGGTGGATGTTGTCTGATGGTGAATGTTAGTGTTTGAAGGTGGATGTTGGTGTTTGTTGGTAAATGTTGGTGTTTGAAGGTGGATGTTGGGTGTCTGATGGTGGATGTTGGTGTCTGATGGTGAATGTTAGTGTTTGATGGTGGATGTTGGTGTCTGATGGTGAATGTTGATGTTTGATGGTGAATGCTGGTGTTTGAAGGTGGATGTTGTCTGATGGTGAATGTTGGTGTCTGATGGTGGATGTTGGTGTCTGATGGTGGATGTTGGTGTTTGAAGGTGGATGTTGATGTTTGATGGTGAATGTTGGTGTCTGATGGTGGATGTTGGTGTCTGATGGTGGATGTTGGTGTTTGAAGGTGGATGTTGTCTGATGGTGAATGTTAGTGTTTGAAGGTGGATGTTGGTGTTTGAAGGTGGATGTTGGTGTTTGAAGGTGGATGTTGTCTGATGGTGGATGTTGGTGTCTGATGGTGGATGTTGGTGTTTGAAGGTGGATGTTGGTGTCTGATGGTGGATGTTGGTGTTTGAAGGTGGATGTTGATGTTTGATGGTGAATGTTGGTGTCTGATGGTGAATGTTGGTGTCTGATGGTGGATGTTGGTGTCTGATGGTGGATGTTGGTGTCTGATGGTGGATGTTGGTGTCTGATGGTGGATGTTGATGTTTGAAGGTGGATGTTGTCTGATGGTGAATGTTGGTGTCTGATGGTGGATGTTGGTGTCTGATGGTGGATGTTGATGTCTGATGGTGAATGTTGGTGTCTGATGGTGGATGTTGGTGTCTGATGGTGGATGTTGGTGTTTGAAGGTGGATGTTGATGTTTGAAGGTGGATGTTGTCTGATGGTGAATGTTGGTGTCTGATGGTGGATGTTGGTGTCTGATGGTGGATGTTGGTGTTTGAAGGTGGATGTTATCTGATGGTGAATGTTAGTGTTTGAAGGTGGATGTTGGTGTTTGATGGTGGATGTTCTCTGATGATGAATGTTGGTGTCTGATGGTGAATGTTGGTGTTTGAAGGTGGATGTTGTCTGATGGTGAATGTTGGTGTTTGAAGGTTGATGTTGGTGTTTGATTGTGAATGTTGGTGTTTGAAGGTTGATGTTGATATTTAAAGGTGAATGTTGGTGTTTGAAGGTTGATGTTGGTGTTTGATTGTGAATGTTGGTGTTTGAAGGTTGATGTTGATATTTAAAGGTGAATGTTGGTGTTTGAAGGTTGATGTTGGTGTTTGATTGTGAATGTTGGTGTTTGAAGGTTGATGTTTGATGGTGGATGTGCTTTTGTAGGTGAATGTTAGTTTTGATGGTAGACGTTGGTGCTTAATGAGGGATGTTGATGTTTGCTGGTGAGTGTTGTTTTTGTTGGAGAGGTTTTTTTGTTGACATGGTGTTTGCTTAAGAATGATATTGTTTGAAGGTAAAACTTGGTGTTTTTTGTTGAATGTTGCAGTTTTGTGGTGTATGTTTGTTGCAGAAAAAAAGTTTTTGGTTTCATAGTGCATGCTGATAATCAATGTTGCATGTTGGTGTTTGATAGAATAAGTAGGATGTGGTGGAGAATTTGGGCGCTTGGAGAAGAATGTTGCTGTGTAATGGTAACCATTGGTTTGTTGGTGACTGTTTAATGGCAGAGGTTTGACTTTTGACAGTGACATGAATTGTTGGTGTTTAATGAAAAATCTTGGCAAGTGTTTCTAAAATGATGGCGTTTAATGGTTTACATGTTCAGTGTAAATGTTGTTGTTCAGAAAATTTGAAGAGATGGAGAAGGGGTATGTTCATGCTTGCAAATGTGTGTGCATGTATCTGTTGTGTACGTATAAGGTGTGTGTGGAATGTGTGTTGGTAGAGCATTAATACCACATGGGTGTCATTTCCGTGTGTGTGTGTATGTGTGTGTGTGTGTGTGTGTGTGTGTGTGTACATGCCTCCAACATGTGTGTGTAAGCAGTTCATTTGAATTTATTATCCGTGGGAACTGAGGGGGAGGGGAGCTGCATTATCAAATCACATTGTTCCTTTAGCTACAAGCCTACGGTGCCAAAACGGCATGTAAGTATTGACAAATCAATAAATACTGCATCACAAATCGACACAGCAAGCCGCATAACTGCAGCCGAGAGTGATTACATACGGGCAAAAGCCCAAGCGGACACACACACACACACACACACACACACACACACACACGGATAGATACATATATAAATAAACATACAGCATTCAAAACATGATAAAAATGCTTAATCTAGAAATATACATGAAGCCTAAAATTTTTTCCCAGCTAATTAAATTCATCAAAGGAAACCAAACTACACACATTAACGTGCAATCGAAATCTGGAGAATCACCGCAATGCAGATGGCATCACGCTACACCCTGTCCCGCTAATCATTTCCAGGTCACAGCTTTAGCTGCTTAGCACTCAGCTCAAAAAGGTCAAGGAGAAAAAAGTCAAATTGCATCCTTTATTTGCCCCGCCCACGCCCCATCCCCCTCCATCCTCCATTTCCCAGTCCTCCTTGAACTCCATCCACCACCACCTGCCCCACCGCCACGGCTGCCTTTTGGCCAATCAATGCTCTATTAATTAACATCATGAAGTAGTGGCTCATGGAATCGGCTCTTCTTTACGCCTCATTAGCACCAAGCACTTATCGCTGCTGTCAATCAAAATGAGGTAACCCTTAACATGGCCTGTACAAGAAGCACAGCTTTATCAGAGGAACTCTAATGATTACACTATGATAGTTAAGTATAGAGGTTTTGTGGTTTTTTTTTTTTTTTTTAAACGCGTTTTAGTAACTCATTGTAACGCCTGACTGAGTTTATGATGGGTAGTAATTTGGTAAGGTTTAATGAAGCAGTTTAATCAATTCCTTTGTGGTTTAAGCATTTTAAAAATAAACTATAATGTCCAAGTGGATAAGTGTGACCGCTATGAAACTGGTAAATGTTTTAAAATATTGATTAAGGATTATTTAGGTTAAGGTTTTGTATAAAAATGATTAAATATATCACATAGAGGAATCTTGAGTGATCTTAAGCACATGAATTAGTTTTATATATATATATATATATATATATATATATATATACACACACACACTGATCTAATAGATTTTATTAGAGTTTATGTAATAGATATTATGTGTGTATATATATGTGTGTATATATATATATATAAATATATATATATACACTTATCGATATATACACACACATATATATGAACACATGTACTGTGTGCATATATATATATATATATATATATATATATATATATATATACACACACACACACACATACATACATACATATATATATATATATATATATATATATATATGAACACATATACTGTGTGTATATATATATATAAATATACACATTGATCTAATAGATTTGACTCTATTATGTCTTGCTTATTTTATATTATAAATCAATTTATGTAAATTTATATAAAAATAAATACAATTTCACAAATATAATTGTAGTTTATTAAATGCTAACAACCTACTAATAATGATTTGAACTGAATGATCCCTGTTTACAGTAATTACACAGACATTTCAAGGAAAGAAAGAAAGAAAGACCTACAACACTAGTTAAAAACTGAAAATTATAACTGAAAAAATTATGATTAATTATTAAAAAATAGTGACTCTGCCAAGGAAGACAGACGTCACTAAAACACGTCTTATATCATCTCCAAATTCCAAACAATGGTGTGTTATGACGATTTATATACACGTTCACAACTTTAGCTCAAACTCTGAGATTTAGGAAGTAAACCAGTGGACTGTTTCTCAAGTTTACGGCATTAAACCTTTAGAGCTCGCTTGAGCCTCGTATTTACCCAAGCCCACTCCGTTCCCATTTCCTGTCGAGTGTATCCTGTTTCCTCGCTATCGATTACCTGCTCCTTCTGCATTTTAATGCCTGTCGTGTGCAGCCGGCACGGTTCACACACCACACACCACACACACACACACCTCCCTGTAGGGGGAAAAAAAACAACAACTCATAACAAGGAAATCCGAGGATCAGATCACATATCCTCAGATACGCAAAGTAAATATTTATTCCTTTTGTTTAAAGCTTAGTGTCACTTCGGAGGTCTGGGAGAGTAAACACGTACAGAATGTATGATTTATTTTATAGACCTAAAATCTAGTGTCGATTTTATTTTACACAGCAGTGATAAAATATTATTTCACATTTTTTACATCCAATTTGTAGAAAAAATTACTTCTTCTGTAGCAGCTTTCTGAAATTATCTTACATCGCTGTTCATGGATTCTCAAATGTGACTGTTCTGAAGGTGTTGATTAATTTTCTGTAACAGCAGCTCTGACAGTAGTGAGGTTTGTAAATTGAAATCACACATGGAGGTGTGTCTTATGTATTTTCAGAGAGACTTATTATGTAACAAACAAATAAATTCACCAGAGCAACAGACTGTAAATTAAGTCTGTTAGCAAGATAGCACAGAAAATCTTCCAAGGATTAGCATTTAATCTAGTAGTAGAATGCATTAGCATGGGGGGAAATTATGAAGAAATTTCAGCACAAAAGCCTACACAAATCAGGTAAAGAATATTAGAAACTGCATGTAGTAAGACGTTAAAAATACAATTAAGGCGATTTTACATGTCATGTGTGCAACATCATCTGTATACCTCAGGGAAACAGGTTTCAGGTAAAAGCAGTTCCTGGGAACTGAGAGCAAATGCCAAACAATATATTTGTTTGTTTTTCAGACGTGTCAATAATGTGGCACATATGCTATATTCTTGAATGAAAATACTATGCAAATGATTTTAGAAATAATTTCTCCTAGCATTTGAGTGGAAGATAAAATATGAATTGTTTCACATTATGTTTGCTCATTTTGATGAGGGGTGCCAATAATAATGGGCAGCGTAGGCGTGGAGAGGGCCATATTGCAGGCATATGGCGGTGCAGCACGGAGCGGCTTCTGCGCCGCTCTCCAGAGACACCTCTTAACCAGGCGGCCATGTCAAGAGGCTGTCGCCTCTCAATGTGAAGCGCTGAACCGCACATCTGATGCTAACCAGCTCAATCTGGCACTCAGGCACACACACTCGACATACACACGCTCACACACACACACACCCAAACACACACACACACACACACTTAGACAAGACCAGCTATGCCTGCACACACTGAAAGATATACAGAGTCTCTGTAACACTAAGGTACAGGACTAAGTTACGAATATGATAGATCAAACACTTTTGTGAGTGCATGTGTGTGTGTGTGTGTGTGTGTGTGTGTGTCTTTCACTGCACATGGTCAGCACCCCCTCATCAAACCCCTACAACCTCCTCTGGGGGTTCCAGAGTCCTAGGGCTCCTAAGGGGTCTGCTAATCCCCAGCGCTACTCAACACACACACACACTAAGTTTCACTGGGAACTGTTAGCACGTCTCGCTAAAGCTAGCGCCATCGATCCAGCAATCCGGCCTTAAAGAGCGGATTCAGTGCCAGGTCACAGCCGGTGGTTATGAGACGGAAATCAAATCCTTGTGTAGATAGCGGGCCGTTAATGGACTCGAAGAATGCAGGCGGATGATCTCTCTACACACATACACACACACACACCCACACACACAAACAGAAAATGAAAGGGGAGTCACTTGCCAATCTACTCTTGATATCATTCGTTTAGCCTCGACATGAGGAAACGCCTCAGTGAATTCATCACACATTCGTTTTCCCGAGCAGTCCATTGACACGCAGCGCCGGACAAGTGGTCATTCAATACCGCGTCCCACCACCAGCCTCTCAGCATCAAAAAGAGCGATCAATAATGAACTTGTAATGCATTGATATATCAGATATCAAATATTAATCAAAACAACTCGCCGCTGGTTTAGCATCTATTGAATTCGTTCTCTCGAGAGCGCTGAAGGTGAGGCTCGGCAAATTGCTTTACAAATAGTTTTCATCATCCGATGACAGAGCGGATTTGACGGCAGCGGCGTAGTCTACTGTGGAGACTCGGAGAAGAAATGGAAATCCAAAAACACCAAAGATAGAGCGAGACAGTCAGTACGTTTACATGGACAGCAGTAATCTAATTACTGACCTTATTCTGAATAAGACAATATTGTGATTGAGGTGTTTAAATGAGTTGCTTTTAGAATATTCCTTTCATGTTCCCGTTTTACATGTTATAGAACATAGACTGATTAACCGCACACGTCATTACGTCCCCACGTCACGCCGTCCGACGTCCCTCCAGAATTTCACGTATTAACTTACAGTTTGTCTTCGTTATGGTACCGTATACACTTTTGGGTGTTTCATTTTTAATTTTCCGAAAGCTTCAAGTGCAGATAATTATTTGTCATGCTGTACGTGCAAACAGACAACTGCTTGAAGCTGTGGGCCGCGTCCCAAACCGTGTACTTACTTACAATATAATAACTGAAATATTATACGTCTATTTCTCCTACTATATAGCAGGTAAGTACGCGGTTTCGGACGCAGCCGCGCTCTCTTGTTTGTCGTAAAACGGTTGAGCGCTGCCGTGTGTGTACGTGTCCTGTCTCACAATGTGGTGAAAACTCCCACACGACATTAATAGTGTGATTAAGGTGTGTACATGTCTGTAATACATGTCGATAGTGCGACTAAAACAGGAATACTCCACATGTATTAATTCGACTTGTGTTTACTTAGAGTATGACTTTAGTCGGATTAAGGTCATCAGAAATCTTTGTTTACATGCTAGTTTCTTAATCAGAATATTGTCTTAATTGGGTTGATATCGGATTATTGTTGTCCATGTAAACGTACTGATATTTAAGAAGATCCAACAGCTCAGAACTAACTTTGTAAAAATGAGCTCAAAATGTACAGTTTTCCAGTTTTCACGAAGGGGGGTGCTGTTATAGGACATGAAGCTGATTGGTTTCTTATAACAGCACATCCTGTAGTGTTTTATTCTTCTTAAAGGTCAGTTTGCCAACAATGACTTTTTTTTGTTTATTCTTTTTTTCTTTTTTTCTTTACAAACAAAGGTTACTTTAAAAATGACATAAGATTCCAACATTAAACACTAATGGGACAAAAATGAAACCAGACTGCACCTGTAGGCGTGTCTGATGCGATTGCATTTTAGAATCAGTACAAAAGTTAAAAAAAATACATTTCAGTGACATTAATGTGACTTGTACAACAAAGTAACCTTTATATTGATCCCTTCTCGAAGCAGATAGTTATAGGGTGTGTGTGTGTGTGTTTTATACCATATTGCTTCATTCTCTGGAAAGTAACTTATTCGTTTTAAAACACTGTCTCATCTGACCTTATTTGTTTTATAGTTATTAATTTATTCACTGTTAAACAGTCTCGTCAGTGGAAGGTACCGTTCACCAATGTCTCCTGTGAATACACACAAGTTACACACACCCTTCTGAGCAAATATTCCCCGTTTAACACGACTAATGCAACGCTGTGAACTCAGTCAGAGAGGACGGAGTGTGTGTGTGTGTCCAGGTGTGTTGTCTGTACCTTGTGAGAAAAAGTCCATTATGTCCATTATGCATACTCATGTTCATCTGATATTGGTGTATGATTAGCAACGAAGTCATTTGTATTATTTAAGCTGCTAATCTTGTAACATTTTTATAGCTAAATTCCTAAATTCCATTGTTTACAAATATACGGCTGCACTGATTCAAAATATTGTGATTTAGATCAAAGTCGCTGAATACATGAATCTGGGCATGTTATTTTTTTTTTCAAATTTGATACCATGCTCAGCATTTTTTCACACTGATGGAGGTGTGGTCTTTGTGCTTGGTGATCCCAGTGAAGGAGGCGTGGTCTTTGTGCTTGGTGATCCCAGTGAAGGAGGCGTGGTCTTTGTGCTTGGTGGTCCCAACGAAGGAGGCGTGGTCTTTGTGCTTGTATGAAATATAGTACGGTTAAACCTCAGGTATTTTACGTATTTATAAATCTAAAAAAAATAACCCATTGCTTAAATGTGATACATTAATTTTAACTAAAAGAAATGTAGATTCTGTGCTCACAAATTACAGTGACGTTTTCATTTTCCAACAACGTGGAGATGGTTCTGTTCATAGTGTACGTGAAAAATGGCACAAAAAAGGTGTCTTTTGTTTACCTCTCCTGAATTTAATGCTCTTTTGTGAGTGAAAAGTAGAGAGTAACTGGCAGCTTTGCACTTCTGGTGTTTGTTAAATGCTCAGCAGACCCGTGTACGCTGATATAAATTAGGGCTGCTTCACTACCTCTAGGTTGCTTGTTTATGTTTTTATGGGATGGCTGTACTGTGTGTAATAAATACAATTTAGGAAAGAAAAAATAGGGTTGTCAGTGGTTTCAAAATTTGTTATGGGTGTATGGGGTGGCCTGGATAAGAGTCTGACTCCCGGCCTGAAATTGCGTCCCAGTCCGGCCCTACTTAGTCTTCCATTACTCGTTAACTACAATGCGATCATATCTTCAGCAAATACCTCACACCAAACATGGCGTGGGCTTAGTGGAAAACTGTGGACATTGTGATTTTTGGCCACATATAATTTTAGTTCCTTTACGTGTATCGTACTTATGTAAATGAAAATGGCGGGTGTGCAGTGAAGTCCAGGTGGAGGCTACAAAAATGATTTCCTGCTGTGGTGCAGGCTCAGGATCCTGCTCTAAAGGTGATGAAAGTCCAGGCATTGTCTGGGAAATACACACACACACACACACACACACACACACACACATACACACACACACGATACTCAAGACTCACAGGACTTTGCTCTAAAGACTTTTCTTTGTGTGTAAATGTGTGCATGTGTGTGTGTGTGTGTGTGTGTGTGTGTGAGACGATGCACTCATGTGGTGCTTGCTGCTGCGCTTGAGTCTCTGGGATCCTTCTGGACACTCAGCATGACCGCAGAGCCCCATCGATCAGACAGGAGCAGCCAAGCAAACACACACACACACACACACACACACACACACACACACACACACACACACACACACACACACACACACACCATTCTCTCCTTTTCCCCCATTCTTTCTCTGCTCATCAGTCTTTTCCCTCCATTTTCTATTATCTTTCATCCTCAGTGTGTACATCTGGGGCTGAGCTGCTCTCTAAAGCCCTGCTGAAAATCTAACACATGTTTACATCTCTCTCTCTCTCTCTCTCTCTCTCTCTCTCTCTCTCTCTCTCTCTCCATACATTTACTCGTCTGTTCACGAGCACAATCACTCGATAGCACTTTTGGCATCGAAGTCCTCGCTTTTGTTTTTTTTATTGAAAAACCATCCTTTACTTCTGATAAACTACCTTACTATGAGCTCCCAGCAATCTTCATATAGTGCTCTACATCTCCATCTCACGCTCTCTTTCACTCATTATACCTTTTCAAACACACACACACACACACACACACAGCTCTGTTTGAAGCTGTTTCTACAACTGGGAAATTCCACTTGAACTTTTCTCTGATATCGAATCTACAGATTCATCTTTTCCTTGGTCCAGTGTTTTTGATTCATGTCAACGTGGGTGAAGTCCCAACAAATCGTACTCGCACTCCAAAGAAAAAAAAACAACAACAAATAAGTTGCTTTGCAAATTTTGGAAAAAAATCCAGAGCAAAATCAAGGATACTTCATACGCACTAAAAACTAAAATCAGGAGTGAACTGAATCTAGTTTTAGATTTTAAGCCTCACTCATCAACACTAAGGCTGAATATGAAGCTCACGGGATAGTAAGAATA
>NC_030433.2:7122500-7137500 GCF_001660625.3 Ictalurus punctatus | reverse complement strand
TTGGACGAAGATTAATTATGGGTGTGAGTACAATATGCGAGTCATTAGTCTGTGATTTGCATTCTGACACGTGAGGACAGAAAATGATGAATAATAATGAATAATATTTTGTCCATAAATGTGATTGATGAGTTATGTATTTCCTGTCAGGATAATTTACTGTATTCCAATAGACTCCAAAAATAGTCTGTGTAGTCAATACACACACACACACACACACACACACACACACACACACACACACACACACACATATATACACATGCACATACACTTACACACACATACACACACACACACATACACACATATACACACACACATAAACACACGCACACATAAACACACACACATACACACACACACACACACACACACACACACACACACACACACACACACACACACACACACACACACACACACACACACACAGAAACAGAGCCAGAGAGAACAATGTTTCCTTCTTAGCCTAACTCAACCACCCCCCTAACACACTGCTGACCTCTCCACTCTGACCTCTGAGTGGACAGGAGGGTGTGAGATAGGAGGCTCTTCTCCTGCTGCAAATGTGGGTTCAGCTTCAGCAGGAGAGCAGCTGGACAAAAACAAATAGATAGATAGATAGATAGATAGACAGACAGAGACAGACAGATAGATAAATAGCTAGACAGACAGACAGACAGACAGATAGGCAGATAGATAGATAGATATACAGACAGACAGACAGATAGATAGATAGATAGATAGATAGACATACAGAGACAGACAGATAGATACATAGATAGATAGACAGACAGACAGAAAGATAGATACATAGATAGATAGACAGACAGATAGATAGACAGACAGACAGGTAGATAGACAGACAGAGACAGTCAGATAGATAAATAGCTAGACAGACACACAGACAGACAGAGAGATAGATAGATAGATAGATAGATAGATAGACAGAGACAGACAGATAGATATATAGATAGACAGACAGACAGATAGGTAGATAGATAGATAGATATACAGACAGACAGACAGATAGATAAATAGATTGATAGACAGACAGACAGATAGACAGACTGAGACAGACAGATAAATAAATAGATTGATAGACAGACAGACAGACAGACAGATAGACAGACTGAGACAGACAGATAAATAAATAGATTGATAGACAGACAGACAGACAGATAGACAGACTGAGACAGACAGATAAATAAATAGATTGATAGACAGACAGACAGACAGAAAGATAGATAAATAGATAGATAGACAGACAGACAGGTAGATAGACAGACATAGACAGTCAGATAGATAAATAGCTAGACAGACACAAAGACAGACAGACAGAGAGATAGATAGACAGACAGACAGATAGATAGATAGATAGAGAGATAGATAGATAGATAGATAGAGAGATAGACAGAGACAGACAGATAGATATATAGATAGACAGACAGAGACAGACAGATAGATAAATAGCTAGACAGACACACAGACAGACAGATAGGCAGATAGATAGATAGATATACAGACAGACAGACAGATAGGTAGACAGATAGATATATAGATAGATAGACAGACAGAGACAGACAGATAAATAAATAGATAGATAGATAGATAAACAGATAGATAGACAGATAGATAGATAGATATATAGATAGATAGAGTCACACTGGTCAACGCAGCCTCCTCTATTTCCGTATTGGTCATGATCCCTTTCTTACCAAGTGAATGAATGAAAGTAAGCAGGTGTGTAGGTGTGTGTGTACGTGTGTGCGCGCGTGTGTGTTCTCTGTTGAGTGTCTGAATCTCACTGAAAGCTCCTTGTGTATGGTAAACACTGACGCCGAGTCCAGCGACCTTACAATCCTCATCCCATGACCTCTGACCTCTGACCTCCACTACTGTACCCACTCTCATAAATCCCAGTTGGGAGTGGCACGTGTGTAATGAGCTCTCTGTCATGTGTTGTGTTATTAATCTCACACACCTTCACACACACCAACACACACTTCTCTAATGAGTCTTACGTGCTGAGTCACAGACGAGAGTGCGAGATGACAGAGCAGTGCTGAGAATTCCTCGCAGGAAAGACAATAAACAGCTCGGGCTCCGATGCAGAACCCGAACCCGTTTTAATCAACTGCAGGAAATTTACTTTCAGGGAATTAATCGCTTTCTTTTCTTTTAAGGGAACTCTGGATCATCCTCAAGCTGTGGATTGTTTAAAGGTCAGTGTGTTTGTTCTCTCAATTCTCTCAAAACCTTTTCATAAATTTCAGAATTTAATATAGATGAAAAGGTCAAAAAAAAATATTTCAGCATCTGAAGACTATTCCCAGGCTGGAAACTTTAGATATAAAAAAAAGTATTTTGCAAGACAGAAGACATATTAATGTCATAACATAATCATGAAAGCTTTTCAGATTATTAAACATGTGATTTAACCATTAATGTAAACATAATTTGCATCTCAGTTTTTTAAATTATTATTATTATTATTAGTAGTAGTAGTATGTGTTGTATAATTTTTCTTTTATTTGCACTTTGAACATGATTCATGAGAAGGCCCGTGATTTATGAAGCACCTCCACACTGCTTTGGTGGTCTAAGACATTGTAAATATGAAATATTGGCCCACACGCTCGTTTTTTGGAGTCAGTTACATGAAAGAGACGGAGTGCTTTTAACCACTGGTCAAGTGTTAAGAACAGAAGCCTAAAAAGGGCCCAAGCTGTCATTCTGGAGTGACTTTTACTGCTTTTCCGGGTGCAAAAGGGCCTTTCATTGCCCAAATAGGATTAGTGGAGGTCTTAAAACGTGGCTCAACATCTGCCAGTCCTGCAGCCCCCCTGCGGCTTCGCCAACAAAATCACCAACAATCACGGCAAAGAAGCAAAGCCTGGGTCCGTCACCGGTGTCTGGACACGCCCACGCCCACACTTTACTACTGCGGCGTCCATCACTACAGCGTAACAGGCTATATACAGCAGAGAATCAGGAAGGTTTACCAAAGTGTAATGAGACATAATCTTCACTACAGCTGTGAGGAAATGATGCCCAGATGTGCAGACAGGAAGAAAAATATCTGCATGTGTGTTCATATTTCTATTTAGAGAAAACAGATGCTTACATTCTAAGCCTAATTTTAATATGCATTTGTTTGTTTGTTTGTTTCTTTCTTTCTTTCTTTAATCAAGCTGTGGAAAGTGATTTGATTTATTATACACCTGATTCAGCCGCTGGCTTCCTTTAAATCCGCTCAATCGGATTCTTAAACTGAAGGAAAATATTAATATGAATTCATATTAATTAAAATCTAAAAGTATAAATACAAATAATACACATTTGGTCAAACATCATTTCCCAGAAATATCTGCTCCCTTGACTTTTCTTTCTCTTTACTTTGTGAATTTTCTTAAAATTCATCAGAAATATTATTATGAATATTAGAATATTATAGTATTATACTTCAAATTGCAGCGAATGAGGTTCATTTAAATGTTTTATTTTCACTAACTATAACACTTTATCTACCTAGCTAACTCGACTGCTTAGCAACGAACACGAGCTGAAATCAGATTTAGAATCCAATTTATATGTGAAAAAAAGATCTGGAAAGTAATATATTAACAAAAATGAAAATAAACAAAGAAATTTGAAAAAATGGTTGAAAGGGAAGGCTTTTTTTAGTATTTGAAAATATATTTATTTAAAGATGACGATGGTAGTGTGAGCACCCCCTCTGGCTGAAACATGTAACAGCGCTCCACCAACATCCCAACCTCAGCCATTTTCTTCTCCTCCAAACCTTTGACAAATGACATAGCCATGCCAGAAGGGAAACAGAAAAGAAAATGAGGAAGAGATGAAGCGGAGGAGAGGAGCGAGGGAACGCCGAGGAGGATATACCCAACACTCTGCTGCAAATTGCAGGCTTCCAGTCGATAAAATCAATAGCTAATGTTTGCGGACTGTAAAGCACTCTTCGGAGAAGAGGGGGCGGGACAAGGCTTGCTGTGATAAATGACCGCAAGTCAGGGGTCAGAGGTCATCGTTACCTTGAAATATGATCAACAGCCGCCGTGCATTTTTGATTGTGCGGTAGCTTTAAACCTCCTGGCTAGACTGGGATTGCTCTCTGTCCCCGTTCTCATCCATCGTTTCATCTCTTTTCCTCCTTCTATCCTGTGGGTCATTCTCCTCTCGCTTCCCTGCATCTTTCCGCGCTTCCCCTTCCCTTCCGTCCTCCTGCACTGTGAAAGCATTGATTGTGGGCGGTGTTGTAATCGGGAGGTACAGCGGTCCCTGGGCAGTCCTGACTCGCCGTGGTCTCTAAACCGAGAGGACTCAGCGCCCTATAGATTAACACAGTTACAATTCATTTGGAGCGGATCGATAAAGACCAACAGGTAGTGAGGGGAAAGTTAAATGGACGCCTTCTCTTTGGGCTAATTGACAGACGAGGAGACATTCCCAAAGAGAATGGACAAAACACTCAATCAAACCGCTTCAGAGCTTCAATCGGTGTGTTTTGTGAATGGAGCTCTTTTTGTTGCAGTGGATGTGACTTTGTTTTACAAAACAAAAGTAGCACAGAGTTGTGAAAAAAAAGAAAAAAAGAAAGCCATAACAAAACTTCTAACTAGCCCCTTTCAATCCCTATACACTGATTTTAAAGCACTGTAGAATTAAATAGTAACGACACAAAGAGGCAGTTCACTTGAAATATTTTTTCACCGAGTTCTGAAAACTAGCTGCATATTAAAAGTTCCATTTGAACTCTGAATTGCTTTAGCCCTGGTGTGTCTTACTGAACTCCCGAAGCAGCAGAACCCGTCCTGAATCCTACTGTTAGTCCTGAAGATCACTCACAGCTCAGGAGGTAGAAACAGAAGAACTTTTTCTTACATCTTCTCTAAACTCTGGAATGGTGTTCTGAAAAATAAGAAATGCTTTGCTGCTTTGCAGCTCAGATCAGTTTTTAAATCCTGATTGAAAGCTATTAGGGACGCACAAATCGTGACCTTTTATTTTGAACACGCTACCAATATCGCCAATATTAGAGCTGATATACTGATACTGATCCAATAATGACATTCAGAACCAAAACTAGTTGCTTTTTTTTTTTTTTTTTAAATTTCTGTTGGCAATTCAATAAACAAAAACAAACAAACCAATGAATCAATGAATCAACCAACCAAGCAACCAATCAATTAACAAACCAATCAATCAATCAATCAATCAATCAACCAACCTTCCAACCAATCAACCAATCAATCACCCTAACAACCAACCAATCAACTAACTAACCAATCAATCAATCAACCAACCAACCAACCACCCAACCACCCAACCAACCAATCAATCAATCAACCAACCAATTAATCAACCAACCAATCAACCAGTTAACCAACCAATCAAGCAATCAACCAACCAACCAACCAAACAACTATCCAACCAATCAACTAACCAACCAATCAATCAATCAACCAGCCAATCAACTAACCGACCAATCAATCAACCAATCAACCAACCAACCAATCAACCATCCAATCACTCAACCAACCAACCAACAAACCAACCAACCAATCAACCAACCAACCAACCAATCAATCAACCATCCAACCAATCAACCAACCAACCAACCAATCAATCAACCATCCAACCAATCAACCAACCAATCAATCAACCATCCAACCAATCAACCAACCAATCAACTAGCCAACCAAACAATCAACCAACCAACCAATCACCCAATCAACCAACCATCCAATCAATCAATCAACCATCCAACCAATCAACCAACCAATAAATCAATCAACCAAACAACTATCCAACCAATCAACTAACCAACCAATCAATTAACCAACTAACCAACCAATCAATCAACCAATCAGTCAACCAATCAGTCAACCAATCAACCAACCATCCAACCAATCAATCAACCAACCAACTAACCAATCAACCAATCAATCAACCATCCAACCAATCAACCATCCAACCAATCAACCAACCAACCAACCAACCAACCAACAAACCAACCAACCAACCAATCAATCAATCACCTAACCAATCAACCAACCAATCAACCATCCAACCAACCAACCAATCAACCATCCAACCAATCAACCAACCAATCAACCATCCAACCAACCAACCAACAAACCAACCAACCAATCAATCAATCAACTAACCAATCAACCAACCAATCAACCATCCAACCAACCAACCAATCAACCATCCAACCAATCAACCAATCAATCGACCATCCAACCAATCAACCAACCATCCAACCAATCAAGCAATCAACCAACCAACCAACCAATCAACCAACCAACTAATCATCCATCCAACCAATCAACCAATCAATCAATCAACCAACCAACTAATCATCCATCCAACCAATCAACCAACCAACCAATCAACCAACCAACTAATCATCCATCCAACCAATCAACTAATCATCCATCCAACCAATCAACCAACCAACCAATCAACCAACCAACTAATCATCCATCCAACCAACCAACTAATCATCCATCCAACCAATCAACCAACCAACCAATCAACCAACCAACTAATCATCCATCCAACCAACCAACTAATCATCCATCCAACCAATCAACCAACCAACCAATCAACCAACCAACTAATCATCCATCCAACCAACCAACTAATCATCCATCCAACCAATCAACCAACCAACCAATCAACCAACCAACTAATCATCCATCCAACCAATCAACCAACCAACCAATCAACCAACCAACTAATCATCCATCCAACCAACCAACTAATCATCCATCCAACCAATCAACTAACCAACCAATCAACCAACCAACTAATCATCCATCCAACCAACCAACCAACCAACCAATCAACCAACCAACTAATCATCCATCCAACCAATCAACCAATCAATCAATCATCCAACAAAAATTTTTATTAAACATTTTTAATCACCAGACAGTGATAGTGCCATTCTCAAAATATGGTGAATTACTGACCAACAAAATGTTAATTGAATTCATTTTTAATTATGCAATTCATTATTTTAATGTAATTCATTATTTTTGAATGAATAACCAGTATTCCTAACAATTAACATGGTGCCATTACTTTAAATCACTGGGATTATTCATTGTCGATCAGTCCCTAAAGGAATTAGCAATTTTTCGATCGTAGAAATTAGCAGAAAAACTGCAGTATTCAGAGGAGCGTGCAATTTTTCAAAATGGCCGCAGATTTTTATGCAGATTCGGGCTGAGAAGAGTCACGTGACCTCATCACAGCGTAACGCGCGTTCAGCTAAAGATCTCTTCGAGTCACGTGTGTCGAACACGAGTACAGCTAAAAGGTCTCGTTTACCGACAAACATCACTGCGAAAGAGCATGTGGAACAATTTCGAGCGGTTGCGATTTCGCCGATTCAAGCAGTTTTCCACAAAAAAGCGCAGAAAAAATCTCCGCAAACTCAAAAAAAAACCTGCAGCAAAATCACAAAAAAGAACAAACTTTTCATCATTTCAAAATACAAGTTTTTCAACCTGCGTGTGTGTGTGTGTGGGAGACAGAGTAACGTGTGTGTGACAGTGCAGTTTGTGGGACAGTACAGTGTGTGTGTGTGTTAGTTAATGTCTCACTCTCGGCTTCTTGCTGTTGTGAGTTTGATATTCAGCGACTCTGTAGGTGACCTTTTGGTATTTATGTGGATCGAGCGTTCTTCTTTCCAGCCCATTATACAACCCGTCACCTCCAGATAGCTGAGGTTCTCACACACACACGCACACACGCACACACACTCCTGCACCGTGTCCTTTGTTAGAGTGCTGGGGTCGGTGCTCGGTGCTCTAGTTAGGATGAGGAAATAAGCCAGCTTCTGACTCTTATTGATTTTTTGGCCTGGGATGAGTGAATGAAAGGTCAGAGGTCATCCTGAACAGGTCGGCTTCCACTCCATATTAGTGTCATGTCTTTTCTTCAGCAGTTGTGGTGTCTCCATCTCTCCCCTCCATCTCTCTCCCTCTCTCTCTCTCCCTCGCTCTCTCTCTCTCGGAGTCTAGCTAGAAGGGGGTGGAGCTTGTGTAGGATTGGAGCGTTATACATTTGCATATTCATAGAACCCTCGATAAAAGCGCCTCATGTTTCGGAGACTTTTTCAGTCTAAGAATCACCAAAACAGGTGTTTATCTCGAAAACTGACTTCACCAAATAATGAGTACTGACTTCATCTAGGTGAACTTTGACCTGTGAATTCATGAATCTTGTAAGCCAATAGAAATAAAGGGGGGCGGGACTGTGGTGTCTTTGGTTGGTTAAAATAAGTTGGGGCTGCTTATTACTAATTAAGTAACATCACTCTGGACTTTTTGTTCGCTTAATAAATCTGTGTTAATATCAGTTAGCGTATGTGCTGCCAATAAAAGGCTCCTAAATGGAAAAAAATTCCCATACGTTTGTATTTTAATGTTTTTCACACGTGCAGGTGTATTTCATGATGTCATGCCCTGAAACTGAACTCAAATAAACACATCACGTGAGTAATATGTGATAAATAAAACCAAATGACACATAAATTGATGTAAAAAAAAAAAAAAAATCAATGAATCGTGTTAAAGAAAAATATCACATATTTGTAATGTGAAACGAAAATCACATGAAAATAAATGAGCAGTTTGTAAATAATAAAATCTTGAAGAAAAATATATGAATCATGTAAAAATTCATTTTTAAAAAAAGGTCACGTGAGAAAGATTCAGGAAAAAAATCACGGAAAAAAAATATATATAACAATTAGGAGAAAAAATACTTATAGTACTAATTGAAGCATGTAAAAAAATATTGCGAAAATAAACAAAAAAAAATCAGGTAGAAAAAAATATAAGTTGTAAAAAAAAAAAAGTGAAATCTGAACCCTGTTGGGGAAAAAAATCACGTGGAAATAAATCAATCAAAAAAATTTTTAAATTATACATGGGAAAATAAAAACACGTCACTACATGTCAAAAACATGTGCAATGATGATTTGGAGTTAGCTATAAGGTGATTTCCTAAGAATCCACGTCTGAATTCATTTCCGGCTCGTTAATATTCATACACACTTCTGTATTAATTACACATGGGGAAAAACACGCTCGTTAATGAGTAATAACACGTTACTCACATTATCGACGAGCTGATCGGAGATTAGCACTTCAGTCTGATCACGCTAGTGCAGATGATGATGATGATGATGATGATGATGAAGTGGGGTTTTGATATCTGATCAGTAAGCTTTAATTAAACCACAGAGACTCATCAGAGAGGAGAGAGGAGAGAGAGGTCGTTAGGCCTCGGCTTCGATTAGCGGACGGAGTCTTTTCGGTCCCGTGTCTGTATTTTTTTTTTTAACTTTAACCTTCAGCGGCTTCTTTGAAGCACCGAAACACGCGTTCAAAGAAAGCGTCTCAGCTTTCAGACGGTCTGAGAGCTGAGGAAAAAAAACGGCGCGTTAAAACATTAGCGCTGACTTCCGGTCTGTCAAAAATGTGCTAAAAACCCATCAGCGCTGAAAATAACCGCGGCTCGCTTTCTCTAACGAACACAACGGAAACATGGTTTTATTTCAAATCATATTTATCATGTAATATCTTCAATTCTCGAATCTGATTGGTCAGAAGGAGTTGGTTCATCTATATGAAGACAAATGTGTACGAGTGTCGAAGTTTTCTGTTCAGAAGGAGTCTAGCTTATAGGAAACTAGCTTATTATTATTTATATATATATATATATATATATATATATATATATATATATATATATATATATATATATATATATTTTTTTTTTTTAGATAGCGGGGGTGGAAAAAAGAGAGGCTGTTGAAGGAGCGACTGATTATAGCTGAGAGTATGAAGTAGCAACATCAAATGTAATGAGTCTTTATTTATCACATATACAGTAGAGCACAGTGAAATTGTTTTCTTCGCATATCCCAGCCTGTCAGGAAGTTGGGGTCAGAGTGCAGGGTCAGACATGATGCAGCGCCCCTGGAGCAGAGAGGGTTAAGGGCCTTGCTCAAGGGCCCAACAGTGGCAGCTTGGCAGTGCTGGGGCTTGAACCCCCGGCCTTCCGATCAGTAACCCAGAGCCTTAACCACCAAGCCACCACTACCCCGTAACCAAATGTAACCATAAACAGATAAAAAGTACGTGTCATTCTTTAATAAATGAAAAAATAGCTAATGTTGGCTTCCAGTCAGGTTTTGTAGGCTGTCGAGTGAAGTAAGAGCAGGATCCGATTTGTTTCGTGGACGTTCGAAGTGACATTCGAAGTAACTTTAAACGGATAAAAAGTTATTTTTCCAAGAACAGCATTTATGAATAATAAAATATTATTTGAGTCCGAATATCTCACTATTTCTGTTACTTACACTTGATAACGGAGGAACATGTCAGAAACTTTCATCATCTTCTTTCATTTTGTCCTGTGGGTGTGCAAACTTTCGCACTTAACTATTTCGTTTGAATCCTGTTTCTACGATTTTAAAGATCCGAGTGTAAATATTTCTCATTTATAGAAGAGATGCTTGTGCATTCCAACCGTGCACTCGTTCCGACATCATCTTCACGCCAGACGGCTTCGATATTGAATGTCTGTGCATGTCTCTGCTCTGTCTGTGCTTTCTGTACGTGTGTGTGTGTGGAGTCACCTTCAAACTCATGTCAGATATCTTTCATTTTATTGACACAGAGTTGTACACAACCGACAGCGTCGTCTTCAAACACAGCTTTATAGTACGGTTCGATATATTCAGTAAATGTTAGCAGAATCTCTCACTCACTCACACACACACGAACCTGAGCACCTCACACAGGTGCTGTGAGTGATGTAAAGTGCACAAGATGATGCTGAAATTCTCAAATGTATCTCAAAGTCACAAAAGAAAGAGAAAGACACAGATATTGTGTGTGTGTGTACATCCATCATGTCTATACTGTATACAGACAGCTAAAGAATGCAGACGAGAATAACTACAGGACATACAGAAAACAACAGACCACTTTTTGGACGTCCATTTAAGCAGGAACATCTTCGTCTCTGCTGTTATCTCTCCGTTTACCCGTTTATCTCCCAAACAGAAATTGAGAAATTGAGATGTCATGCACTGTTGTGACGGTCAACGGTTTGAGAGTGGAGTCCTGCACGCACGCACGCACGCACGCACGCACGCACGCACGGGCCTGAAATGCAGAACCGGAGTAATAGAGGACGCTCTCCATCTGAAGTACATTTTCTGCATATCCTTCTCTCTCTTTCTCTCCCTCTTGTTTATTATAAATAGGTAGATAGGTGTAGAAAACATTCTCATGAATGTGGGAGCGTGTTAAGAGGCTGGAATAAAGGTGTAGAAGGAGACAGAGAGACAGAGAGCAAGAGACAGAGAGAGAGAGACAGACAGAGAGAGAGAGACAGAGAGAGAGAGAGAGACAGAGAGAGAGACAGAGAGAGAGAGAGACAGACAGAGAGAGAGAGAGAGAGAGAGAGAGAGAGAGAGACAGAGAGAGACAGAGAGAGAGAGAGAGAGAGAGGGAGACAGAGAGAGAGAGACAGAGAGAGAGAGAGAAACAGAGAGAGAGAGAGAGAGACAGAGAGAGAGAGAAACAGAGAGAGAGACACAGAGAGAGACAGAGAGAGAGAGAGACAGAGAGAGAGAGAGAGAAACAGAGAGAGAGAGAGAGAGAGAGAGAGAGAGAGACACAGAGAGAGAGAGAGAGAGAGAGAGAGAGAGAGAGAGAGACAAAGAGAGCGATTGTACTGAGCCAGTTGTTGTGTTCCAGTCAGAAAGCAGAGCATCGCTCTGTTTATAAACATGAATGAACTCATGGTTGTGTAGCTAGCAGGGAAAATTAACTAGCTAGTTTTTAGTAACTTTCAGCCCTTAAAAAAACATTTTAAGATTATTACTCATCACGCTTTTCCACAGCGCAATAATGTCAGATTTAGATCATGAATTAAGATCCTCTGAGGATAGACCTGTGATTAAAGAACACGACGTCGTTCTTTCTTCAAAGCGAGTTTGAGGTAACAGGATGATTCTTCTGTCCATTAGCATGCTTACATTTACGTTTCGCAATCGCTACTACCGTATTTGTAGCCATTTCGTGAATTTTGCTGTCGTCCTATCGGTGGATTTTAGACAAGCGTCACTGACCGTCTTTAACCGAAGCAGCACTAAAATCAGACACCGGGATCACGGGCTCGTAACTCACGACCAAATCATTATTTTACAATGTTCGATTTCCGTCTGCAACAAAACATCACTTTGTATCTTACGTAGATTGCGTAACCCACGCAACTTGTTCGTTAGCTTTAGTTAGCTAGCTAGTTACGTTTTTTTGAGAAAACCGTTATCTAGTCAGGTTGAAATTGAGGAAATTGTCTGGAAATTTTCAAGAACCGCAGTTTCAGCGTTTGGCTCAAAGTCAAATAAACAAAATGTACGTGATAAAATTGAAACGTCTGGCATCCAAATGCAGAGTTGTTTTTTTTTTTTTTGTTAAAGTGCAACAGGTATCATCAGATCTTATGATTTCTGCCTTCAGAATGGAACACAACTACCTTCATCATTCAATCAACACACACACACACACACACACTTTCTCACTGCAAATACACACACAAACATTTGTCGAAAATAGTCTTTTGTACCTTCATTTATTCTGAGCTAATATCTACAGCACACAGTATACAAGTGTGTGTGAGTGTGTGTGTGTGAGTGTGTCAGCATTAGCAACACACGCTAACTAGAAAGCCCAGATAAGAAAAGCTACTTTGATAAATAGCAATACAGCGTCTCAACAATACGTTAGCAAATATTCCACAATAACACAAAAACAACTCACGGCCAGACGAGACGAAACGAAACAAAAATAATAAAACACTTCTTTTAAACTTTTTTTTTTTTTTTAAACAAAAACACAACACGTTACGTTCAGGCGTCTTCCCGGTGATGCGATATGTATGAATCAACAACATGTGATATGATTACGTTCATACACTACACACTTTCAGTGATAAGTCAGACCAGGACTCAAGGCCACTTCTACATGGCATGGAAAGGGGCGGGGTTTATTTATAAAGGTAAATCGAGGGGGTTGGGTTTGACGATAAACAACAAGTGGTAAGATCTGTCGACTACGCCAAAACAGGAAGTGCCCAGATCTGTCGACTATGCCAAAACAGGAAGTGGCCAGATCTGTCAACCATGTAAAAGTATGAAGTGGCCAGATCTGTCGACTATGCTAAAGTATGAAGTTGGTATTGTTTAGAGCCAAACAGGAAGTAGTTTTACCAGAGTTGATCATTTTCCTTTAACAGCATATCCCGAAGTGTTCATTCCTCTTATACTACAGCAATATGCCAAAGATTACGATTTCTTATTTATTAATGAATGACGTACATTTTATCCGTTTATACTTACGTTTAATGTTGTGGAACATCCAGAAAACAAGGAAGTTCCTGTTATCACTAATGTTCCAGTAGCAATATGGTAAAAATGAGGCTCGTCATGCTACCGGGAAACTGCACAACAGGAAGTGTCCAGATTGTTCACTACGCCAAAGCAGGAAATAGCCCGATATTTTTTTTAAACTACACCTATGCAGGAAGTGGCTCTGGTCCATTTTGGTCTGGTTGAAATGTGAAAAAAGTTTCAGTACCTCATGCAGGAACAATTTCGGAGATCACACACAGATCACAGGGTTACTAGGGTTAGGCAGAAGGAGGAGCACAGTGGCCCCAAGGAGATTAGGTTATGTGCCAGAAACACATCTGGTTCTCTTTTGCTATGTGCAAATGAAATTAAAACTCCCAACAAATCCTTCCATATCTTAAAAAGTCCCCTGTTGACCTTTGACCCCCTCACAACTTGAGACAACAACGACGATTGTTCGAAATCCTTCATCCTCAATCAAACTACAAGACACACAAATACATTTAAAGAGTGGTTTAAATAAAAAGTGGAATGGAAAAAACAGAGATGTAAACACACAAAGTGTCGAATAAAGTGTCTCCTCCCGGACGCGGCCTGGGTTCCGTTCTGCTCGGAGGTACATGGTCCTGAAGTTCTCGATGAGAGCCTGAGCTTGGTGCTGGAGTGAGTTTCCTCACACCATGAAGCGGTGCTCTTTGCCGTCGTGGGCCATCAGGATGACGTTGCGGTTGGAGGTCCAGATGAGGCGAGCCAGTTTGAGCGAGTTCTGAGAGCCAGGAGACGCCGGCTGCACCGGGGGCACCTGGTAGGTCTTAATGCAGCGCAGCTGAGGGGCGGAGTTTAGCATTCCTATACTGCCCAAGAGTGATGTGTTCATCTGGAGAAAACACACACACACACACACACAAAGAGTAGGTTAAGCCTTTTATTGAGTTTAGTGAGGTGTGCAAATTCTTTGCGTCTGGAATACCGCCATATGCTAAGAGCTGAAAAGCTCAGGGTCAGGATAATGAATAACTAACAGATGACAATCAGAAAGTAAATCAGTAAGTCTGTAAGTGAGTCCGTAAATCGGTCAGTAAGTCAGTAATTAAGTCAGTAAGTATGTGAGTCAGTAATTAAGTCAGTGAGTCAGTAAGTGAGTCAGTAGATACGTCAGTAAGTAGGTGATTCAGTAATTAATTCAGTAAGTTAGTAAGTCACTAAGTCAGTAATTAAGTCAGTGAGTCAGAAAGTGGTTCAGTAAGCGAGTCAGTAATTAAGTCAGTATGTCAGTCAGTAGATATGTCAGTAGGCAGGTGAGTCAGTAAGTCATTAAGTCAGTAAGTGAGTCAGTAATTAAGTCAGTAAGTAAGTCAGTAATTAAGTCAATAAGTGGGTCAGTAGGTGAATCAGTAATTAAGGCAGTAGGTAGGTCAGCAATTAAGTCAGAAAGTGGGTCAGTGAGTCAGTAATTAAGTCAGTAAGTGAGTCAGAAAGTAAGTCAGTAAGTAAGTGGGTCAATAAGTGAGTCAGTAATTAAGTCA
>NC_030433.2:7097500-7117500 GCF_001660625.3 Ictalurus punctatus | reverse complement strand
CTGTTAATACATACACCATCTGTTCTTGTATGCATGTTCCGACACCGCAATCCAATCCAGGAAACGTCTCGTTTAGTAATGTTAGTAAAAGTTATCATGGTACTATCGATATCTAAGAAAAGTGTATTGTGTACGTAACGTATAATGATATGGATATTATATGGTCATATTGCCCAGTACTAGTTTGGATATGAACGGATATGAAGTCAGAAAATCATTAATTATTAACATTACTGTTCAGCAACCTGATCTATATCTATAAAAGTCTCTGATTCTGATACTCGGTCAATTGTCCGTCGAATAATTCGCACGAATAACCGACAAGTCTTTTTTTTTTTTTTTAAACAGCTCTGTAAAGTACAGCCGAGCAATTTCTTCAGCTTCTCATCATGCACAGAATGCTTTGTTGCACTTCAACCTTCATCAGAAACACACCCGGTCTAATCAGCGGTGCCACACGCTGAGATGTTTTCTCACACACCCCCACCCCGAGATTTTATTTGGCGTTCTGACGCGATCGGCCGCTGACGCGTCTGTCGTCTCGGCTCTCGGGCGGGGTCGGAGTGGACGCGAACGAGTCCTAGCGTGCCGCTCGAAGGACGATGAACACGAAGTGCGTAACGCAATAATCCTTCCGACCTGTCATCCCAAAAATGCTCTGAACCGCCCTCATAACAGAGGGAGATGAGATTAGCCCGGCCCGTGCGCTGGCCAGAGATGAGGAAGGAAAAGTAATCTCTTAGAATTAAAGCCCAAATGAAATGAAACCTCCATCATCTCAACCTCATGATGGGGTGCGGGGGGATTGGGGGGTGTAATGGGGAATTAATTTTTTTTGTTTTCTTGGTTTTGGGCTTCGACTGAATGAGGCGCAGAAATGTGCGGGGGTGAACCGCAGAAGATATTGCGCTGTCGCATCAGAGCGACGTGTCATTACAGACGTGTTGCGCAGCTTAAAAATCAATAAACTGTGATTTTATATGATGTTATTTTTCCCCCTCCTCCTTTTTCCCGTGAGAATGTGTGAGAGTGTGTGTGTGTGTGTGTGTGTGTGTGTGTGTGTGTGTGTGTGTGTGTGGTTCGGATGTGGGTGTAGAGACCCGGTCTTTTCTTTACTGTAAACGGGATCAATGTGTCCAGCAGTGAAGCAGGAAAAGCCATTTAAGGTGCTTTTACCTGAAATGGTGTGATGCTACCTGGGGAGCTGCACTGGAAATGTGTACACTACAGATTGAGGATGTGTGTGTGTGTGTGTGTGTGTGTGTGTGTGTGTGTGTGTGTGTGTGTGTGTGTGTGTGTGTGTGTGTGTGTGTGCGCTGCTAGCTGCTCGTTTTAAAGACGTCATTATTTAAGTCAGTACTTGAGTATAAAACTGGATTCGAGGAGGTCGGTGATGTCATGAAGGTCTATGTCCAATTAGAATAAGATGATGTAGTTGCCATAGTAACATTGAGCTACGTAACAGTTAATGTTAACCAAATCTTGTTATGGTGTGTAGCTGACTGCGAAGGTTTGTGCATCCTTACTTCGAACTGATGAAAGCAACAAATCTACAAATCTTTCAGGTCACAGTGTGTGTGTGTGTGTGTGTGTGTGTGTGTGTGTGTGTGTGTGTGTGTGTGTGTGTATGTGTGTGTGTGTGTGTGTGTCTGTGTGTGTGTACGAGATGACTTTAGAGGAGAATCAGAATCTCGGCTAAAGATTTAAAGGATAAGCTGGAGGCGGTGTGTGTGACAGTGTGCTGGTGGCCGAGACTCGAGGGGCCCAATTAGACTCACATCAGCTTCTAGCTCAACCCTTTATCTCTCTCTCTCTCCACCCCATTCTGCCTCACATTCTCTCTCTCATTCTGTCTCACATTCTCTCTCTCATTCTGCCTCACATTCTCTCTCATTCTGCCTCACATTCTCTCTCTCATTCTGTCTCACATTCTCTCTCTCATTCTGCCTCACATTCTCTCTCTCTCTCATTCTGCCTCACATTCTCTCTCTCATTCTGCCTCACATTCTCTCATTCTGTCTCACATTCTCTCTCCCATTCTGCCTCACATTCTCACTCTCATTCTGCCTCTCATTCTGGCTCACATTCTCTCTCTCATTCTGTCTCACATTCTGTCTCACATTCTGTTTCACATTCTCTCTCTCATTCTGCCTCACATTCTGCCTCACATTCTCCCTCTCATTCTGCCTCACATTCTCCCTCTCATTCTGCATCACATTCTCTCTCTCATTCTGCCTCACATTCTCCCTCTCATTCGGCCTCACATTCTCTCTCATTCGGCCTCACATTCTCTCTCTCATTCTGCCTCACATTCTCCCTCTCATTCTCTCTCTCATTCTGCCTCACATTCTCTCTCTCATTCTGCCTCACATTCTCTCTCCCATTCTCTCTCTCATTCTGCCTCACATTCTCTCTCTCATTCTGTCTCACATTCTGTTTCACATTCTCTCTCTCATTCTGCCTCACATTCTCTCTCATTCTGCCTCTCATTCTGCCTCACATTCTCCCTCTCATTCTGCCTCACATTCTCCCTCTCATTCTGCATCACATTCTCTCTCTCATTCTGCCTCACATTCTCCCTCTCATTCTGCCTCACAATCTCCCTCTCATTCTGCCTCACATTCTCTCTCTCATTCTGCCTCTCATTCTCTCTCATTCTGCCTCTCATTCTGCCTCTCATTCTCTCTCATTCTGCCTCTCATTCTCTCTCTCTCATTCTGCCTCACATTCTCCCTCTCATTCTGCCTCACATTCTCCCTCTCATTCTCCCTCTCATTCTGCATCACATTCTCTCTCTCATTCTGCCTCACATTCTCCCTCTCATTCTGCCTCACATTCTCTCTCATTCTGCCTCACATTCTCTCTCTCATTCTGCCTCTCATTCTCTCTCTCATTCTGTCTCTCATTCTGTCTCTCATTCTGTCTCTCATTCTGCCTCACATTCTCTCTCTCATTCTGCCTCACATTCTCTCATTCTGTCTCACATTCTCTCTCCCATTCTGCCTCACATTCTCTCTCTCATTCTGCCTCACATTCTCTCTCTCATTCTGCCTCACATTCTCTCTCTCATTCTGTCTCACATTCTCTCCCTCATTCTCTCTCTCATTCTGTCTCACATTCTCTCTCTCATTCTGTCTCACATTCTCTCTCTCATTCTGTCTCACATTCTCTCTCTCATTCTGTCTCACATTCTCTCCCTCATTCTCTCTCTCATTCTGCCTCACATTCTCTCTCTCTCTCTCTCTCTCATTCTGTCTCACATTCTCTCTCTCTCTCTTTCATTCTGTCTCACATTCTCTATCTCTCTCTCTCATTCTGTCTCACATTCTTGCTCTCTCTCATTCTGCTTCACATTCTCTCTCTCATTCTGTCTTTCTCTGTCTCTTGTTCTCGGTCTCACATTGTGTCTCTCTCATTCTGTCTGTGTCTCTTACGCTTTCGTTCTGTCTCTTTCTCTGTCTCTTTTTCTGTCTTTCTAAGTCTCACATTGTCTCCCTCTTATTCTGTCTTTCTCTGTCTCTCATTCGGACTCCTCTCTCATCCGGTCTGTCGCTCTCCGTTTCTTATTATATCTGTCTGTCTGTCCATCTTTCTCTCTCTGCCTCTCATTCTATCCATCTATCGGTCTCTCTCTCTTCCTGGGCCTTATCAAATAAAAGCAATAACAAAATCAAGTTTATACATAAAAAATAATTATATAGCATCAATCAACTGTGACAGAAAATGAAGAAAATCTCTCTCTCTATCACACACACACACACACACACACACACACACACACACACACACACACAGTGTTAATTATTGTGTGTGTGAGCGCGGCCGGGTGTTATAGGAAGTTGCTGTTGTGAGACCGACTCTGTCCACTTCACAGATCAAAGCTACAACAGATGGTCATGCAGGCAGGACACACAAACACACACACACACACACACACACACACACACACACACACACACACACACACACACACACCACAAATCTAATCCACTAAGTCAGGGAATTCTCTCACACTTTGTTACTGATTTTATGCAATATGTACACAACAAGATGGCACGGTGTACTTTTTATCTGTTTATAGTTACCTTGTGGACCGTTCCTGTTCTTAAGTCACTAGCAGTTGATGCTGAGTGTTATTTGGTCATACAAAGTCATTTAAAGATTTCCCTCAATAGCTAGCTAGCTAAACGATTAGCCTCATTTCCAGTAACAGCGAGGATTCTTTTGGTGTCCATGGATCCTGTTGCCTAGCGACAGTGAAGTGTTCTCTTAACTTTAACCACTTGAATGTAAAGTGAACGGTTTGTGTTGAAAGCCTGTGAAATTGGCGAGCTTGTGAACGCACCACTGAGGGCAGACCGCTAGGGTGCTGAGGGCGAGTGAACGCAGCACGGTCTTCTCTGCTCGATAACTTCCACAGTCCTGTGCGCTGTTCCTTTATATTATCCAGCTCATTTAGTCTGACGTGTTCTGGCGTCTCGGAGATGAGAGTATTATGGGATGTGAATATGTGCGGATGGCTTGGCTTCCCCAGACGGCGATTTTGAGAATGATTTGATCTTTAGGACTGTAAACAAGCTAAAATCAATCCTTCAATCAATTCTGCTGTGGGCCTGAATATAACTGTCTGTCCGCGCTCCCACACACACACACACACACACACACACACACACACACACACACCTGCCCATATCACTGTGGTTCTGAGGGAAAGTTTAACTCGTGTGCATGTGTCTACATGAAATCACAACAATACACTGAAACACACACAGATGCTGCCACTGAACACCAAGATCTGATTACAAGCACAGAAATGAGTATCCAGCCAGCCCTCCATCCCTCCAGCCATCATCCATCTATCCCTCCATCTATTCATCCCTCCATCCATCAGATTTTAGCATTTGAGAATAAGAATCAGATGAGATAGGGCCCTCCATCCATCTATTCATCCCTCCATCCATCAGATTTTAGTGTTTGAGAATAAGAATCAGATGATAGAGCCCTCCATCCATCTATTCATCCCTCCATCCATCAGATTTTAGTGTTTGAGAATAAGAACTGGATAAGATCCATCCATCCATCCATCTATCCATGACTCCTTCCATCCATCCTTCCATCCACCCATCTATCCATCCATCAGATTTTTGTGTTTGAGAATAAGAACCATGTAAGATCCATCAATCCATCCATCCAACCCTCCTTCCATCCATCCCTCCTTCCATCCATCCATCCCTCCATCTATCCATGACTCCTTCCATCTATCCATGACTCCTTCCATCCATCCTTCCATCCACCCATCTATCCATCAGATTTTAATGTTTGAGAATAAGAACCAGGTAAGATCCACTCATCCATCCATCTATCTATCCATCCTTCCACCCATGACTCCTTCCTTCCATCCATCTATCCATACATCAGATTTTAGTGTTTGAAAATAACAACCAGGTAAGATCAATGCATCCATCCATCCATCCCGCAATCTCTCCTTCCATCCATCTATCAATCAGATTTTAGTAGGGATGCACCGAATGTTCGGCAACCGAAATTATTCGGCTGAAAATAGCAAAAAAAGCATTTTCGGTGTTCGGCCGAATAAGTGAAAAGGCCGAATAATTTTGACCAAACAATGATGTGTTTGATGACGCAACCAAATAGCCTAGCAACCAGAGTGAGATGCGCGAATTTCACGACCTCGATGAGGGGGCGTGCACATGCACGAACTGTGGATACGTGCGTTTGTTTTGTTTCTGTTCCGGAGTATTCCGTCACGTCGCGAGACGTAAGGGAGTAGAGTACGGAAGCAGGTAAAGACGTACTTATTTAAGGGCAGGCAGACAAATCCTATATCTACTATAATACTCCGCGAGGTGTACGGGGCACGAGCGGTATATATCCCAATTACAATCAGCCGTATAGAACCCAATAGAACCATTTTCTGCACTCGGCAATGCACTTTTTAATTGTACGCTACAGAGTGTTCCATTCTTTCAGCAGTCAGGTAAAGGCTGAACATCGGCTATTCAAGGGGGCTAAAAGATGACCACGTCAAAATATTTTTATTTTACTCATTTATTTATTTAAAGTTATATTGTGCCTTGTTGGTAGCCTATGCCTGCTGGAATGAAAAAAAATCTTCAGTGTTAAATATTTTGAAATTGTAGTTTTTGTAATTGATTTTTTTTCTTTGAAAAGCAAAACAAAATAGTAAAAAGCACATTTTGACTCTTTAATTTATGCAATGGTGAAAAAAATGGTAAAATAAATGGAAAAACGTGTTCGGTATTCGGCCTTCGGCCAGGTTTTTCATTATATTCGGGTTTGGCTTCGGCCAAGAATTTTCATGTCGGTGCGTCCCTAGATTTTACTGTTTGAAAAGAAGAACTGGATAAAAATTGTATGAGAACTGGATCAATATTAGATTAGAATTAGATCAGAACTGGGTAAGAATTGGATCAGTATTGGGTCAGAATCAAATCAGTGCTGAATCAGAATTGGTTCAGTAATTAATCAGAATTAAATTAAGTATTGGATCAGAACTGGATTAGAATTGGATGTTTTTTTGCGACGACATTAGCTGCCACTGCAACTTCGGTATGTGTGTGTGTGTGGTTTTGGGGTGATGGCACAGTGTGTGTGTGTGTGTGTGTGTGTGTGTGTGTGTGTGTGTGTGTGTCACTGTCCTCCTCCTGCTTGTATTGATCCAGTCTCAGCTGCAGGCAGTGAGGCGCACTCGTAATCCACACAGTGTGACACACACACACACACACACACACACACACACACACACACACACACACACAGCTATTGACTCCAACACTGCTGGACCCCACTTTTCACCCCGTTACCATGACAATCATAATAAAACACACAATAGTGCTGTGTAGACCCCTCAATTTCATCCTCCCTCCCTGTCTCTCTCTCTCTCCGTCTCACTCTCTGTCTCTGAATGTCTCTGCTTTAGCATCTCTGTCTCTCTCTCGCCTTCCCTGTCGCCTCTTCAGCATCTCTTACTCTCTCTACCTTTCCTTCTCTCTCTCTCTCTGTATGTCTCACTGTCTTTTTCTTGCACTTCCCTTCATCATGTTTCACTGTTTTCTTTCATTTCTGTCCCTCTCTCTCTCATCCTCTCATTTTGCCGCTCCATCATTTTTCTGCCTTTCTTTCTGTCTGTCTCCCCCTCGCATTTCTCTCACTCTCCTCTTCTTTCTTTATAATTCTGTCAGTTTCTCAGTATCTCCTTCTATTTCTTTATCTCCCTTTATCTCATTTTCTCTCAAAGAAATTGTATCTTTCTGTGTCTATTGTGCTGTGTGTGTGTGGCAGGACATATGGAATCAATATGGCTGCTGTGAGGTGTGTGTGTGTATGGAGCTCTCACTGAGATTGAGGTGGGGATGTAGAAAACGCCTGCAGTGTGTGTGTGTGTGTGTGTGTGTGTGTGTGTGTGTGTGTGTGTGTGTGTGTGTGTGTGTGTGAGACATAAACACTCACATGTCTGCACATGCATTTGCTCTGTTTGTGTAGAATCATGGATTCATCAATGTCACTCCACAGTTTAAGACACGCCCCTAAAGACAACCCCAAAGACACGCCCTCTGAATACAACCCCAAAGACACCCCCCCCCAATCCCAAATTCTGCTTAGGAAAAATAATTATTTTTACATCGCTTCACTGTCTGAGTTCCATTACTGCAGCTGACAATTTTATTTTACAAATAGTTAGCAGTATTATTGCTGTAAACACACACACACACACACACACACACACACACACACACACACACAATAAGGACATGCCACAACTAGCACTTCGATTTTCTTTGGTTTCAGCACCTTTCCATTATCTTCAACACTTGTGTAATTTTCACCCTCTCATGCTTCCTCACAATCTTACACACACACACACACACACACACACACACACACACACACACACAGTTGATCATGGTGTGAGAGAGTGTGCCATCATTATTAAGAATAAATTGCTTCCTTCATTGAGCTCCTGCAGGATCCAGTGCGGATCAATGAAACACAGACACATACACACACACACACACATATAAACGGTGTTACTTTTATTTGCTGGTGATATTATTCTGTGTGTATTCGTGTATGTGTGTGTGTGTATTTGTGTATGTGTGTGTATATGTGTATTTGTGTGGGTGTGTGTGTGGGTGTATATGTGTGAAGGTGTGTGTGTAGCTGTGTGTATGTATGTGTGTGTGTGTATATGTGTGTGTGGGTGTGTGTGTGAATATTTGTGTATGTGTGTAGGTGTATGTCTGTGTACATGTGTAGGTGTATGTGTGTGTATGTGTGTAGGTGTGTGTATGCGTGTGTGTGTGTAGGTGTGTGCATGTATGTGTCTGTGGGTGTGTATGTGTGTAGGTGTGTGTGTGTGTAGGTGTGCGTGTGTGTGTAGGTGTGTGTGTATGTGTATGGAGATGAAATCAGGAACTTGAATCAGACCTTAAATAAATGGTGTGTATCGTGTGTCCTGGTTCTGCTGTTCGACTGAAACTGTGCTTGAGAAATCTCCACTGTAAAATAAAATAAATAAATAAGCCCCCCCGTGTAAACCCCACGTGACTTTTTTGTACAATATGTTTGTTGTGGAACGTGTCCTTTGTTCAAAATGAGACATAATGCAGCTTAAGATCATGTTTACACACATCTGGTTAGCAGAGTTTAAATCTAGCACTGGCACAAGCATGACACACACACGTCATGGTGGAATCAGCCTCTCTCACTCTCTCTCCAGAGGCATCAGGAAAAATGGGAAAAATCTGTCCAATGTTCTGCTACAGAAATTCGGATGCTGCTGGGATCAATATCTATAGTGTGTACAAGTGTACTGTGTGTGTGTGTGAGTGAGAGAGTGAGAGAGAGAGAAGGCTGGCGTCTTGTGATGCTCCCTGCCTCATCATCCATGCCCTGTGCCCTCCGCTTGCTACCCGCTGCCCGGACAATCCAGCCCCGCCCCCTACGGAGAGCCGTATCGACCGGCAACATCAGAGGCGAATCGCTGAGATTTATTCATCCCTCGCTCACACATTGAAGGAAAGATAGAGAAAAAGAAAATGGACACAAAAATGGAAGAAAAAGGATGTAGGAATAAAACAGGAGGTGTGTGTTTGTGTGTGTGTGCGCGTGCACATGCGCCCACCTGGCACTTGCCCGTGCGAACATCATAAAGAGCAACAGAACCCTGGCGAGCACCAACAGCCACACGGTAACTCCGATCACAATATGCCACCATGTAGAACCTAGAGAGAGAGAGAGAGAGAGAGAGAGAGAGAGAGAGAGTGAGAGAGAGAGAGAGAGAGAGAGAGAGAGAGAGAGAGAGTGAGAGAGAGAGAGAGAGAGAGAGTGAGAGAGAGAGAGAGAGAGAGAGAGAGTGAGAGAGAGAGAGAGAGAGAGAGAGAGTGAGAGAGAGAGAGAGAGAGAGAGAGAGAGAGAGAGAGAGAGAGAGAGAGAGAGAGAGAGAGAGAGACAGACAGAGACAGACAGAGAGAGAGACAGACAGATGAAGGCTTCATTCATAGGAAATCTGCCAATCACAGAGAACAAGATGGCCTCTGACCTTATAGAGCCTTGAGCAGCCCTTCTGCAATCCTCATAAGGTATATAGATAAATGTATATGATCATTAGTAAAACACACACACACACACACACACACACACACACACACACACACACACACAAACACACACTAACTCACTTGCAGATTGCAGGGAAGCACTCAGAGAGACCTTTCTTCTTGACCAGAGAGCCCTCGATGCAGTACATAATAATGTCCATCACCTGAGAGAGAGAGAGAGAGATGAGTAAAGTGTGCGTGTGTGTGCGTGTGTGTGCGTGTGTGTGCGCATGTGTGCGCGTGCGTGTGTGTACCTCCACCAGCAGGTCCACGACATCTGAGGGCATTTTCTCAACGAGGATCTCGATGACTCTCAAGATCTCGGCTTTGGCCCGAGCTAGAGCGGTGGTGTGAACGTTCTGCTGAGACTGTGATCCCTGAGACTGCATTGCTGTGTGTCTGTGCACCTACACACACACACACACACACACACACACACACACACACACACACACAGACACACACACACACATTTATCCTGGACTCACTACTGGTGCTTGGCCCCCTTAATTGCTGCTGGTGTGTGTATGAATTAGTATTAGATGAGATATTATCATATTGCTGTTATACATGAGTTAAAATAATTGCAGTATAACTGTGTGTGTGTGTGCGTGCGTGTGCACGTGTGCGAGAGAGACCTCTTTGGCGATGGTGGTGATGAAGGCAGGCGGTCGTGCCGTAGCGATCAGAGAGAGAGCGTGGCGAGCAGAGCGGGCAGAGTCAGCCGCCGGGTTCAGGGGAAGACCCATTGTAATGCTAAACGCGCACACACACACACACACACACACACAGGCGTGGAAGAGGAGGGAGAAACAGGGAAAAGAATTCATTAGAATATATACAGTGAAAAGATTAGACCCAGCTTATAATGTCAGTTCAAGGTCAATGGGATCACTCAAACGGGAGCAGCGTAATGGACTGAGGACAATACGTCTGTATAATACCCTCCTCCCTCACTCACACACACACACACGCTTCACACACCAGCGTGCAAATCGCACAGTCAACTGCTCCTCTGTGAGGCCCCTTGTTAACAAATCACCCCGTGCCTCTGTGTGTGTGTGTGTGTGTGTGTGTGAATATGCATCAGGCTCGGGGTTGGCTGATCAAAGTGTGCGTGTGTGTGTGACACGCACAGTACTAGTAATTCCTGCTAGCGGTATTCTAGTGTTGTCCTCTGTTCCACTATAATATACTATAATATTATCTAAGATCTATCTCCAGATCTGTTCTACACTTTCCCCTCCTTACAGTTTCCTTGTGATCCTTCCATTCAGAACTACCACCCACACACACACCCACACACACAGCCACACACACACCACGTCATGCCTCGTCTCATGTCTCTGATGTCGATAATCCACTCCACTATGACTATCTAAAGGGCTTAAAATCACAAACACATTTTATTTAATCTCTAATTCTCAGGGATGTTCCACTGCTGGATTTGGGTTTTAAATCACACGCGGGTGCTCTGCTGCACATTTCTCTCTCTCTCTCTCTCTCTCGCTCTCTCTCTCGCTCTCTCTCTCTGTTCAGGGGTGTTTACTGGAAAAATGCTCCTTCATTTCACTGCTCAGTCACTGTGCAGGATTAGCAGACACGCAGTGAGTCATATACATCGTCTATATACAGGATATGAGCTTTTAAAGGAACAGTTCAGTCTGGTATTAATGCTAATGTGCAGAATAATGTAAAAATGTTTAATGGGAGCAGCTCCTAGGCCTGTAATCTGTGTGGTGACCAAGAGCAACTGACCAGCTCATTAATATATATTACATTCACTCACCTACACACTGACTCACTCTCTGAATCATTGGCTCACTCTCTGAATCACTGGATCACTCTCTGAATCACTGACCTATTCACTGAATCGCTCTCTGAATCACTGACTTACTCACTGAATCACTGAATCGCTCTCTGAATCACTGACTTATTCACTGAATCACTGACCTACTCACTGAATCACTGGATCACTCTCTGAATCACTGACCTACTCACTGTATCACTCTCTGAATCACTGACTTACTGAAACACTCACCTACTCACTGAATCACTGACTTACACTCTGAATCACTGACTCACTCACTGGAATCACTGATTTGCATATTGGTCTGCTCACTCACAGATTTCCAGACTCTAACTCCCCATCTCTTTATGACTCGCTGTCTAACTCAGTGAATCACTTACAGACTCACTAAATCAATTACATATTCATCGTGTCTCTCACTGTTCCCTGAATGACTCAAAGTGGTCCCTTACTGACTCACTCCTTCCCTCAAACGACTCCCTAACACCTTTCCTTACTTCCTCAGCCTCCCTTTCTCCCTGAACCACCAACAAAGCTGCCCCCCGCCCCCTTTCTGCACTCTCTCTCTCTCAGGACCGGTGTAATGGCAGTAGAGGTAATAACTGGAAGCCAGAAACAGTTCTGTCGGCATGATAACACGGAGCTTTTACACCACACCGCCTGGGATTTCCTTTGCCTCTGAACTCATCAGAACAATAACGACCGCTAGCTGTAAAACTCCAGCACATATCACACACAGAGAGAGAGAGAGAGAAAGAGAGAGACAGATGTTGTCCATGCTTATAGCACTACATGCGTGTTGACGGCTCTAAACTATAAAATCAGTCCTGTTTGGCGTTTGATCTGTCTCCTGAGCTAAAGTTAGGTTAGCGCTGCTGATCAATGGCGCTTCAGCTGCACAGCTGTTCCTGATCAATCTCCTTCATCCTCCTCCTCTACAGCCCAGCCCACATGAAGCACCTAATGATCTCGTCCACGCAACACTACGAAATATCACACATCTCGCGTTCGACTCGGAATTAGAAATAACAAGTCAATCCCTGAGGAATGAAAAGGGGAAAACAGCCAAAGTGAATTCCATAATAAAAAAAAAAAGTAGTCAGAGTCTACTAACGCACCTCTTCTGGGTGAAAACTTAAAGCTTCAGTATGTGACTTTACGTGAAATATGTGAAGAAATAGCATTATAAAAAAACTGCATGACGATGGGTCTCCCTCATGGTGTTCTTCAGCTGGAAGTATTCTCTTAACGTCAGTTTTAAAGCTCGTGTGTCGCAGCGGACTGAGGAGGTCTACAGGCCCTATTTAATCCTACACTGCGTAATCCTGAATCAATCTGTCGATCATAAATACTGATTAATCCGTCTATGTGGTCGAGGTGTGTGCAAGTTTTTGTTATACGTCCCTCTGTGAGACGCCTATGATATTTTTTATATATATATATTTTTTTAATCTGTTGGGGGGGGGGGGGGGGGGGGAGTAAAAGTTAAAAAAAAAGTTTAACAATATTTAAAGCGGCGGTACATAATTTTTAAAAAAAAAATGTGTCATTTTGAAAAAGATGTTTTTGTGACCTCTCTAAGGGATCCTGAAACGTTTTTACAGAAAACATTAGCATAAATATGCAAATGTAAATGTAATATTAGATATGGCTGTATAATTGATTTTTTACATCTATAGATTTTTATAAAATGTAATATAAGCAACATAAACATGTCAATATCACTGATCGTATTTATTTAATCTACTGATACAGGGTCATGCCTTAGGCACACAGTTTCCGCATCGTCCCAAACACATGCGCACGCACGCACGCACGCACGCACACACACACACACACACACACACACAAATACGGAGTAAAATGAATCAATGTTTTTAGCAAGCTGTTGTGTTCAGATAAGAAATTGGAAATGTAATAAAGTCATAAGAAAAGATCAGAAGTTTCCTCACCTACAGCGTTAACACTGAAGTGTGTGATAATTACAGTAAAGTAAACAGCAGGCTGTCAATCATGTGTGCTCATTAGCATATTAGGCTAAGCCCAAACAGTTCCCAAATCAGTCTTATATCAGCACACACATTTCCTGTATTAACCACACACTCTGCTCCGATGTTTAATGCAACGCGCGTTTTGTAGAATAAAGAAAAGTTTTCAAAATATTAAAACGTAATATTTTAAATATTTAAAAATATTAGAAAAAAATATTATTTTCATTTGCTGAGATGTTTTGCAAACGTTCCTTTTTTCCCTTTTAAGGTAATAAGTTTTGTCCAATTGTTAAAATTAATAAATGCGGCATCCAAATGTACAATTTGATAAGTATTATTATTATTAGTTATTAATTATTATTAGTAACAGAAGTAGTAATAGTATTTTTATTTAACATTATTATTAAAAAATATATATATTTTAGGTGTTAAATAAAATAAAAATGTGGGATAAATCCAGAGCTGTCAGACTTTATTATTAACACGTTATTCATCGAGTCAGAATAATAGCAAATTAATTAATCACAATCACATGATATAGAAATTATTATTATTATTAGTTCATTCGTTTCTTTTCCAGCAGTTTCCTTTTTTCACACGGCATGCTCAAACACAAATAAATCCTCCAGTAAGAGGATCCTGTGTGTGTGCGCGTTGATTGTGAGAACACTGTCAGATGTCGTCTTGTCAGAAAAAAAGAGGATTATTTCTGCGATCAGCCGATTTAAATGCTCATGACTTCCAGCCAGCGTCTTCGTTAAAGCTCGAGCGGCGAATCAGTCGATAAACTTTGTTTGTTCAAAGGCGAGACGAAGCCGAGAGGCAGCAACTCCGCTTTCTTCCTCGTACGCAGGATTAAAAATGCAAAGAGGAGATTTGTGTCATTTTTAAGGGGAATTTCACTGTGATTCGGTTTAATCACTGATCAGGTCAGTGTGTGTGGGGGGGGTGGGGGGGGGGGGGGTGGGGGGGGTTGGGGCGCTAAGTATTTTTATTTATTTAAGATGTATTAACATCATTTATTAACATTAACCTATTTAGGGTTATTAACAGATGTACTAACATCATTTATTATTGACAGAGTGTAGTTTGTACTGTATTGTGTTAATTGTAATGTTTTTATATTTTATATTTACACCCCCACACACAAATACACGTTTATAGTGTGTTATTCGAAAAAGATTTATTTTCTATAAAATTAAAGAAGGCACAGCTCTTTAAAAAAAGTATCAGTAAAAAAACAAACAGACAAACAACAAAAAAAAGTAGATCAGATATCAGAGGAAAAAAAATGAATTTGATCTGATCCTGTAATAATTGTATTTATTTATTGGAATGGGAAATATTTACATATAAAGAGACTGGATTCGATTTTTTTTGGGGGGGATTCATTTGCAAAGCTGTGGTTTTGTAATAGTCGTGTTTTGTGTAATTGCACTGTGTATTTTTTTTTTTTTTTTTTTTAAAGCTTAGTAGTTTTTAAAGAAAAACCGTATCGCCTGGGTTATGCTACCAGCTGACACTCACATCATGTATGTACTGTATAGCTTCGTTTCTTTTCTACACTTGAAATAATCTATACTGTTTTCGTAATAATAAGGGCAAATCATTTCATTATGTTTAATTATTTTTTCAAAGGAGAGAAAAATCGAAGTATTTTATCATTGTTATTCAGCTTCTACAAAGCATCTATTTCTACTCAAAATTCTGTTTGATTTCTTTAAATGAAAACAAATTTGTAAAGTAACACATTTATTACATAAAGGTCAAAGGGTCATCCTGCTACTAATATCACTGCATGTATATGGTGAATAAAATGATCAAAGTAAGAGATAAATAATACAATAATCCCTGACGACCTCATTACTGTCTGTGTGCTGGCTGTTTGTTTAAAAAAAAAAAGAAAAAAAAAAAGCAAAACAGCATCATTTCTTAGCGTAACCTTTTAATTACACGTTGTTTTGTATGATTGGTCCGACTGTATCGGACATAAATAGGATTATAAATCTTACTTCTATAACTACAAGCCAAAAATAAACAGCTTTTTCCCCATTTTAAATTCACTGGAATTATTATTATTACTGTTACTGTTGTTATTATTATTATTATTATTATTATTATTATTATTATTTAATCCTATTTCATGAACACATGAAAACAAATGTAAAAGAATGTCAAGAATTTATTTATTTTTTAAATATTCATACAAAGTACTATATGTACATAATATTAAATATCATTCAAAAATATTTTGGAAAGGATTATACTATATATTACATAATTATATTTAATAATATACTATAATTAGTACCATGTATATAATTAATGCAAATAAAGACTATTATTTTAGTTTTTTTTTTTTAAATAAAATGGCAGAACTTTTGGTTTAAAAATGGGGAAAAAAAAAAAGCAACTAATCTTAAACTGTTTAAAAAGCCAGTCACAGAAATGTTGGATTACAATCTTTTTTACATCGTCAAATTATATAATAAATAGAACGCTTCGTATATAAAGCAGTGAGCACCGACCACAGCTCAAGCTTTTAAAAAAATCATTCTTCAGTATATACAACTAAGGACTAAAACGAATGATCATCGGACACCAGACGTCTCGGCTGAACAGACTACGTTTGGGATAAGAGGAAAAAGTACGCGTGTAAATGTAATCGAATCAAAATAGGAAAATACTCCAAACGCACGTGCTCGAGTCGACGCATCCTGAGCAGTGAATCATTTGGAATGATCGTGTTTATTAAGATGAAGCCAGGAATCAACATAATGATGGTTTCTAAGCTGCTCTCGCACAGCTGCAGTGTATAATGCGTGAGCGGGGAGAGAGGGGGAAGAGAGAGAGAGAGAGAGAGCGGGAGAGAGGGAGAGAGAGAGGGTGGAGATAGAGGGAGAGAGATTGAGAGGGAGAGAAAGAGGGAGAGAGAGGGTGAGAGACGAAGAGAATAAGAGAGAGAGGTGGGAAAGCGAGGGAGAGACGAAGAGAATAAGAGAGAGAGAGGAGAGAGAGGGAGAGAGGGACGAAGAGAATAAGAGAGGGAGAGAGAGAGAAAGAGAGCGAGAGGGGAGAGAGACAAAGAGAATAAGAGAGAGAAAGAGAGAGAGAGGGGGAGAGAAACAAAGAGAATAAGAGAGAGAGAAGTGGGAGAGTGAGGGAGAGATGAAGAGCGAGAGATACAAAGAGAATAAGAGAGGGAGAGAGAGAGAGACAGAGAAAAAGAGAGAGAGAGGGGAAGAGAGAGGGAGAGAGAGAGAGGAAGAAATTAAGAGAGCGAGAGAGAGAGGGGGAGTTGATGAGTCGCTGCTCCGGGGAACCCTGACACACGGCCAATGGGAGATTAATTAATGCAGAGAGAAAAGCCTGGAGGATGTAATGACAGACGAAAAAAAATACAAGAAAGAAAACAACAACAAAAACAAAAATACAGACAACTCAGAAAAATTTAACTACATAAAACCCCACAACACCACAAACGAAAAACGAAACAAAAAACACAGAACAAAGCGAGCAAACACACAAATAAAAAGACTGGTTTAGTGGGGGCCGGGGGGAGGCGGGGGCTCGAACAGAAAGTGCAGTTCGTGATGGACTCCTCTCTGAGCTGCAGGATGCAGTGTGAGGTGAAGGCAGTGAGACAGAGGGAGATCTGTAGATCTGTAGATGTGTGTAAATGAGGGATTAAGTGACTGATCCTCTGTGTCTAAAGCTCTAAAGCTCCGGCCCTCTGCCAATAACTGATCAATAACTTTGATCAGAAGAGCAATCAGCATACGGCAGGTTCTCGCTCTCACATGCTGTTCTTCCTCTGGAACAGAGCTGGCACTAAACATTACAGCGTAAACACAAACAACGGAAAAGAGACAAGAGAGACGAGACAGACGAGAGAGACGAAACAAACGAGAGACGAGACAGACGAGAGAGACCGGACAGACAAGAAAGACGAGAGACAAAAGAAACAAGACGGATGAAAGAGACAAGACAGATGAGAGAGACAAGAGGGACAAGATAGAGAGAGACAAAACATATGAGAGAGACAAGACAGACAAGAGAAACAAGACATGAGAGAGACGAGAGAAAAAGACATATGAGAGAGACGAGAGACAAGGCAGATGAGAGGGACAAGAGAGACAAGACATAAGAGAGACAAGGCAAATGAGAGAGATGAGCGAGACGGGGCAGAGCAGCGAAATGAAAGGGATGAGACAGATGAGAGAGACAATGCAGATGAGAGAGACAAGAGGGACAAGATAGAGAGAGACAAAACATATGAGAGAGACAAGACAGACAAGAGAAACAAGACATGAGAGAGACAAGAGAAAAAGACATATGAGAGAGACGAGAGACAAGGCAGATGAGAGGGACAAGAGAGACAAGACAGATAAGAGAGACAAGGCAAATGAGAGAGATGAGCGAGACAAGGTAAATGAGAGAGATGAGCGAGACGGGGCAGAGCAGCGAAATGAAAGGGATGAGACAGATGAGAGAGACAATGCATATGAGAGACGAGAGACAAGATATGAGAGACAATGCAGATGAGAGAGACGAGAGACAAGACATACGAGAGCCAGGACAGATGAAAGAGATGAAACTGATGAGAGAGACCAGAGAGACGAGAGAAACCAGAGGGACGAGACAGATGAGAGAGAGGAGATGCGGCAGATGAGAGAGACAGGACATAAGAGAGAAACGAGAGAGATGAGAGAGACCACACCACAGAGTTATTAAAATCCTCTGTCCGGAAAGCGCCAGAAAACCTCAAGCATATTAGAGCGAGCGCATTATATAAACCTGCACTACCGACACAGCTGCAGCTCTAGATAACTCATCAACACCAGCTCTTCATCACTCCTGTTGCCTAGCAACATGTAAACAACGGGCATGTTTACGTTCACGTTTTATTAAAGTTTGTGTTCCCAATGTAAATCATGATCAATAAAGTCAGTGTCTAATAAAAAACTTTCAGATAATAATAAAGTTAATGATTAACTATTAAAACGTCGAAATGTTTAAATGCTCAGAATCTTCACGTGACTTTTCTCCCTCCTCCTTTGTTTTTCAGGAGAAAAAAGACATCAAAACAGCGGAACTTCTTGTTGTTGTTGCTAGAATATTCGGATTTGGGGTCTGGGAGAAGGTTCGGTTTACGGAATTCCGTCTGGATGGAAAGGTCGAGCGTCGAGTGTGAAGGGTTTCCCCGAGCCTCCACAATAACGGAGACAAATAAAAGAAATGCAGAAACATGCAGATCAATATCTCCGGCTCCTGTGTAGACTAATGGTGCTGAAGTGTTCATGCACACGCTCACACACGCTCACACACGCTCACGCACGCTCACGCACGCTCACGCACGCTCACGCACGCTCAAAAACGGTAACACATCTCCGTCTGATGAGTAAATTTGCTTTTCGCTGTGAAAAAAACAACGACATCCGTGTCAGCCATTTTGGCGTGGGGGGGCAGACAGAGGAGGGTGTCATCATGCCGCTAGAAGAGAGAGAGAGATGGATAGAGGGAGAGAGAAGGAGAGAGAGAAATAGAAAGAGAGACTGAAAGAGAGGGGGGGGGTGAGAAGCAGAGAGAGATAAAGAGAGGCAGGCAGGGTGAGAGAGAGAGAACGAGAGAGAGGTAGAGAGAGAGAGAGTGCGAGTGAGAGAGACAAGGAGAGAAGGGGAGAGAGATGGTGATAGAGATAAAGAGAGAGTGTATGTAAGGAAGAGAGAAGAAGAGAGAGATAAGGATAACGCCAGAGAGTTAGAGAGAGAGAAATAAGGATAAAGAGTGTGTGTGAGAGAGAGATAGATAAAGAGAGAGTTAGAGAGAGAGATAAAGAGAGAGACAGGGAGAGAGAGAAATAAGGATAAAGAGAGAGAAATAAAGAGAGAGACAGGGAGAGAGAGAAATAAGGATAAAGAGAGAGTTAGAGAGAGAAATAAAGAGAGAGAGAGTGAGAGAGAGATATAATGATAAAGAGAGAGTTAGAGAGAGAGAGATAAAGAGAGAGACAGGGAGAGAGAGAAATAAGGATAAAGAGAGAGAGATAAAGAGAGAGACAGGGAGAGAGAGAAATAAGGATAAAGAGAGAGAGATAAAGAGAGAGACAGGGAGAGAGAGAAATAAGGATAAAGAGAGAGTTAGAGAGAGAGATAAAGAGAGAGAAATAAGGATAAAGAGAGAGTTAGAGAGAGAAATAAAGAGAGAGTGTGTGTGTGTGAGAGAGAGAGAGAGATAAAGAGAGAGGAGAGAGAGCGATCACAACAAATCTCTCTCCTCCCGTGTCGTCGTTCGTCCGTGTCTCGTCCCCTCCCTCGTTCCGATCTCCCGCCTGATAAACGAGTGGCGTTTTGCGCTAACTCCATTATCGCGAGCGTCTCTAAAAAAGGCAGACGTATTTGTATTGATAATAAGTTTGCGGCGGCGATCGGGTTTCGTCTTAACGAGGTGAGCCGGTTCCGGGGGAATCCTTCATACGCCTAACCCGGTTAGCGGGGTGGCCCGGTGCAGGCTAAGCTGCAGACATATGGGTCCCCCTCTTCCTCTTAAAGGTCCTGC
>NC_030433.2:7072500-7092500 GCF_001660625.3 Ictalurus punctatus | reverse complement strand
GCTAATTACCCACAATACAGAGCTAAATTTACCGCACCCCTGTACTGGAGGCAGGCCAGAGAGACTTGGCCCCGTTCCTCAGAGCGGACATCTTGGTTTAAAGCGTCGACCCGGCGTCAATGAATAAATTAATATTGACAAAACATCCGCCGGGCTAATGAGTTGTTAGTTAAGGCAATAAACATGTCACGTTAGAGGTGAGGCACTGAGGAGTTAATTAGAGAACGGAAGGAAAAGGAAAGGGGGTGAGATTAGGAACGAGGAAGAGGTGAATGTTACTCCTTTTAAAAGTAAACGTCCACTAAAAAAAAAAAAACAAGCTAACCCTGCTAACAGCAAAGTAAAAGTTTTCTTCATGCTTTTGGAGCGACGTTAGCATTTTAACACGCTCGCTCGCTCACTCGCACATGTTTGATTGTAAAGTTTTTCTTGAATGACCCTGGAACACTTCACATATTTAAGCATAAACACAATTTAGTCAAATCCAGATGTTTTCCTTTCCTCCTTTTTTTAAAAAAATTCATTCTTGTCTCTTACGTTTAAGACCTCAACATTTCCCAAAAGATTCAAATGGACGAAAAAGGATTCCGTGAAAAACAATAGCGTCCAGATGGGACGGACTAAGCTAAGCGAAGTTACGGCTACGCCACGAAGTGTTTATTCCGTCCCTCTGGGATTTGGCGATCGCAGAAACGAACGCAAAATCGAGCAAACTCCACAATATACGTGGACGCTTTCAATCCGTGACGTCGTCGCGACGCGCTTTCGGCCAAAGCCGTCTTCCATTCACATGCGTGGAACATGAGTACGGCTAAAAGGTCTCGTTTACCAACAAACATCGCTGCGAAAGAGCGTGCGAAAAAATTTCATGCGATTGCGACTGATTACATGTCTGTATGTATTTATTACAGAACGTCATTGTTTAAAAAATGTTGTGGAACGTCCTTGAAACAAGTTAGCGCCAGTTGTAATAGCAGCAAAACAACGGTCTAAACAACGGAGCTCATCATGACACAGAGACACTCCTCCATCCTGAACATGTCGCTACAGCTTTACCTCGGGCTCTTACAAAATGCTGACACTGGAGACTCCTTCCATGAATGTCAATTAAACGCACTTCTCATTACAGAAAACGGCACCGCATCAACGATTATGCACGTGTTTTTTTTTTTTTAAATCCATTTGAACCGAACTGTCCACCAAATGAATAAATATAAAATAACTACAACCGGAAACCCCGTTCGTCGACGCAGTGCATCCGTGATCTCTCTATTAACGTCTGCTCACACAGGATCGAATAAGCCCTGCGCCACTCGTGGTTTATTGCGCGCCTCTCGCCCTGCCTCGTGTTGCTGCTTACAAACGGAGAACCCCAGGGACGGACGGACGGACGGACGGACGGAGAGGACGAGGTGGAGAAAGTTAGGAGTATTTCATCGAGGCTGCTCGGCGTGTCCTGCAGCTCTACAGAGCAGAACCCTGCATCTCTCCATTAGAGTTGTTCTCTTCTTCCTTTCTTCTCCGTCCTCCCCCCGTCTCCTCAGCCCCTGCCGCGGTCAAATCAAAAGCGAAGGCAAAATCGATGCGAGCGGACTGAGAGGGGAGGAGAGAGAGAAGCCGCGGGGATGAAGAGATGGAGAAGGCGGAGAGACGGAGGAGGCGCGAGAAGGGAAATGGAGGGGAGGCTACAGGTCTTTGAGATTCCTTTTAAAGGGGAACTCCGATCGATTTTACAGTAATTCGTCTTCACCTGCTGGCTAAGAGGAAAAGTTAGGCGGAAAGTTGCGAAGAAACTGGAGAAAATGAAGGCTGGAATATTCATAACGGCAGCGAGGCGGGCAGAAATCTCACACCGGACGGAGAAATGACGAAATAAAGTACTGAAGTTGTAGCGAAATGGAGCAAAACCGTCCGTGCGGTCTGAGTGGGCGGGGCATAATCGCGCTCCCTTGTCAATCACAGGGACGCTGTCAAATAGTCAGCATCAAAAGTTTGCAAAAATCCTATCTGTGATATTGTCTTTTCAGATGTGCAAAGTTTGACAAGAAGCAGCCAATCGGTAGCGTAACGCGGAAACAAAAGCAACGAGGTCGAGGCTTAAGATCGAAAAGGAGCTGATGGGTTTCAGTCTCGAGCTCGACTTGGTCTTGGTTAAAGGACAATAAAAATGAAATAAATAAATGAATAAAATTGAAATAAAAGAAAAATAAAACGAGGGACTCGATTGATGATGCGAGTAGAAAAGGCAGAATATTATAAAAAGATAAAAATAAAAAATAAAATGAAATAAAACAAAACAAGACACACAAAAAAAGAGATGATTAAAAAAAAAAAGAAATCGTTTTGCGTTGTTTAAGGTTGAATAAAATCAATTAAATTAAAATAAGGGACTTAAGACGAGAGCGAAAAAAAAGTAGAAAATTAGACTGAGGCCAATTATGTGCAATAAAAAAAAAAAAAAAAAAAGTAAAATAAATAAATAAATAAAACAAAAACAAGGAGATTCGAGATGAGAGTAGAAACAAGAGAAGGAAAGAAAGATGATAAGAAATGAAATATAATAAATATTTTCAATTTAACTTGGCATTGAAAAGGATTTTTATATTTTTTCGGTCTCAATCTCAACTCTCGATTTATTCTGGCAGTTGTTTAGATTCGATCTTTACTCCCTGGGGTCGATTATCAAACCCATTAAGAGTTGGTCTTGACTCGATCTCAACTAGTCTTTGATGATCTTGACTACAGCACTACCCCCTCCGTGTAGCGTGGCCGCACCCTGTGACCTCTGCACCTCACACACACACACACACACACACACACACACATATATATATATATATATATATATATATATATATACACACACACATCCAGGGATGGTCGTTAGCTGTCCTGTCCCTTGGCCACCAAAAATAAAAGTAAACGAATAAATAAATAAATAAAGGTTCCTCACACACTAAATTATTCAGCACTGCCTGAGGTAGGTCAAGTGTGTGTGTGTGTGTTAAACTTACAATAATGACATTATTGTCTATTTAGAAAGAAGCAAAGCTTCGAGGTGTGACTGGGGCAGCTACACATAAAACAACACTAAAGCAGAGCATCGGCCTTGAAAATGAAAGACCCTCTGCTGTAAGGACTCACGCTGCTACAAAAAGAAAGTGTGTGTGTGTGTGTGTGTGTGTGAGAGAGAGAGAGAGAGAGAGAGAGAGAGAGAGAGAGAGAGAGAGAGAGAGAGAGAGAGAGAGAGAGAGAGAGAGAGAGTGTGTTCTATGTTGAGCTCAGGTGTTGCTGTTAACTGACCTTGTCACTGCCCTCAGGTGCGATGCTTTGTATTTCAGAGAAAAAAGTGGGAGCCATCATCAAACACACACACACACACACACACACACACACACACCTCAGCTTCTCTCAAGGCCGCTCAGAGGCATGGCCTATACACACACACACACACAGACACAGACACACAGACACACAGACACACACACACACACTGACCTTGATGTGGAATGATAGAGAGTGCACTAAACCTATTTTTCTCTCATGTCAAACACACACACACACACACACACACACACACACACACACACACATCTAAATTAATGAATGAGGTGTTCGTGATAAAGCACACAGGAAACAATTTACAGCCATAAACTAAATACATTTGTGTAAAAAATTATAAGCAATAGTAATAATACACAAATAAAATAAAATAAAAACAAAACAAAATAGGGGAATATAAAATATAATATAAATAATTAAAATAAAATAAAAAATAAAGGATTGATGACAAAAGAGAGGAGACAAAGAGATGGTGCCTCGTCCTTTAAAAGGAAAATTGAAAGAATCATAAAACATAAAATGTTATAAATAATAAAAGAAAAACATAATAAAATAAACGACTAAAGATGAGAACGAGACAGAAGAAGAGAGAGAAGACGAGACAGGAAAAACTTAGCAAAGAAATAAAAATATATACAGCAACAAAATACAAAGAAATTTAAATAAAATAACACACGCACACGCACACACTTTGCACTGATAGCATTTAACTAACACTACTTTATCCACTGCTACACTGATGGCTCGACTCTCAGCACCTCCAGGCCATCAGAAAGGTTACAGAAAGGTTTCCATCTCTCCCTCGTAGCCGCTTTCATTCGTTCTGTCCCTTTTATCCAGCTGACTTTATGGTCACATGACTCCAATAAGCTGGTCCGATATTGCCTCACCTTACACACTTGATAAAGTCAGCTCTCAGGGGACAGAGCTGGATATTGAGAACACGGGATGAGTTAAGAGTGTCTCTCTCTCTCTATCGTTAAGGTCTATAAGCCAGAATGTAACGAGAACATACAGATTCAATCGCATTGATCACCCTGCGCTGGACTGCAGCCATCACACTAACCACTGATTGGTTATCAGGGCAGCTGGCTTTACCTCGGTTACGCTTCATGAAAGAGCAAGAGCCAATCGCTTTCCCTGTCTCTCTCTCTCTCTTTATATATAGACCGCAAACACACCAGCACTGCTTGCTAATCACTGATCTGTAGTAAATGTGCACACCTGGAATAAACCAAAAGGCCAGTTCTCCTCCTTAAACCCAGACATGTAGATGAGGCTAAAATGATCACAAACTACTAAATTCTCTATCAAACACCAACATTTCCCATTAAATAAATACAATCAATCCACAAAATGGCAATATTCACCATCAGACCCCAACATTCACCATCAGACCCCAACATTCACCATCAGACACCGTCAAACACCAACGTTCACCATCAGACACCGTCAAACACCAACATTCACCATCAGACACCAACATTCACCATCAGACACCAACATTCACCATCAGACCCCAACATTCACCACCAGACCCCAACATTCACCATCAGACCCCAATATTCACCATCAGACCCCAACATTCACCATCAGACCCCAACAAACACCAACGTTCACCATCAGACACCGTCAAACACCAACATTCACCAACAGACCCCAACATTCACCATCAGACCCCAACATTCACCACCAGACCCCAACATTCACCACCAGACCCCAATATTCACCATCAGACCCCAACAAACACCATCAGACCCCAACATTCACCACCAGACCCCAACATTCACCATCAGACACCATCAAACACCAACATTCACCATCAGACCCCAACATTCACCATCAGACGCCAACATTCAAAATCAGACACCAACAATCACCATCAGACACCATCAGACCCCAACATTCACCATCAGACCCCAACATTCACCACCAGACCCCAACATTCACCATCAGACACCATCAAACACCAACATTCACCATCAGACCCCAACATTCACCATCAGACGCCAACATTCAAAATCAGACACCAACAATCACCATCAGACACCATCAAACACCAACATTCACCATCAGACACCGTCAAACACCAACATTCACCATCAGACCCCAACATTCACCATCAGACCGCAACATTCACCATTAGACCGCAACATTCACCACCAGACCCCAACATTCACCACCAGACCGCAACAAACACCAACGTTCACCATCAGACACCAACATTCACCATCAGACCCCAACATTCTCCATCAGAAACCATCAGACACCAACATTCACCATCAGACCCCAACATTCACCACCAGATCGCAACAAACACCAACGTTCACCATCAGACACCAACATTCACCACCAGACCCCAACATTCACCACCAGACCGCAACAAACACCAACGTTCACCATCAGACACCAACATTCACCATCAGACCTCAACATTCACCATCAGAAACCATCAGACACCAACATTTACCATCAGACCCCGACATTCACCATCAGACACCATCAGACCCCAACATTCACCATCAGACCACAACAAACACCAATGTTCACCATCAGACCCCAACATTCACCATCAAACATTCATCACCATTCACCACCAACATTCAAAAGCAACATTCACCACCAAACACCAACACTCACCATCAAAACACCTTCAAACATAGCTGGATATAAGTGGCAATATAAATTTCACTGTGCGTGTGTGTGTGTGTGCGTGTGTGTGTGTGTGTGTGTGTGTGCGCGTGTGTTAGCTGTGGTACTCACAGGTGTGGCGTGCCAGTGAGTAGTTGGAGCCCACGGTGGTGAGTCCGAAGCCGTCGGGAGCCTGGCCGCTGGTTCTGGGGCGGGAAGGCAGCCTGGGCGGCTCGATCTCTGCTCCGAACTCGGCCCCGATCACACCGAGCAGCACGATGGCCGTCGCCTGCTTCCTTCTCTCCTCGTACGAGTTAGAGATCTTCTTGAGGCTAGGAGGGAGATTACTCAGACATCCTGCAGGAGAGAAAAGAAGAGAGATTTGGGATTAATTACACTGAAGAGCAAATGAGCATCAACAAGACCAAGACCTGTTAGTTTAAAAACACAAATTAAAATACACTGTCCCACTCTGAAGCACCAAAGAGGTACAACGAGGACTTCAGGGCGTGGCACGGTTTGGATATTCACTTGTAGGACCGGTGAAATGGTTCGGCAAAGCCGACGCGTTCACGGTTCGATCTCTATGCCTAGCACGAGATGAACACACTCGTTCTAATACGTTACCATTTTATAAAGTAACAACCAACACAAGGACCAGGGGAGTAGTACAGCAGTTCATTTATATTTTTGGAAAGAGTCTCCAGTGTCAGCGCTTTGCAACAGTTCGAGGTAAATCTGGGGTAAGAGGTAAAACATAATGCACCTGTTTTGTGGACAATCCACAACATTATATGTAACAAAAAATGGATAAAAAGTATGACATGTTGTTCTCAGGGTGGTAGCAGTAAGTGTATTATTGTGTGTGTCCGCACTATTGTGTAGCAGGGGCCCAAGATGTATGCGCATGTGTGTGTGCTGTAAAGACCCTGGGCTTGTTTGTGTGTGTGTGTGTGTGTGTGTGTGTGTGTGTGTGTGTGTGTGTGTGTAACAGAGAACCTGAATGTGTATATTGTATATTACAGGCCCAAGGCTTGTGTGTGTGTGTGTTATTGTGTTGCAGAGACTGTGTGTGTGTGTGTGTGTGTGTGTGTGTGTGTGTGTGTGTGTGTGTGTGTGTGTGTGTGTGAGAGAGAGAGTAGTGAAGCCGAGGTCACGGTCAGGGTCGGCTTGCTTAATGGAGTGCACACACTCCAACCCTGCTGCAGCCTGCACCCCACAACAAGAGCACCAGAGGGGGTTACGCTTTCGGAAATGTGGTGGTGGGGGGGACGTTTTTATCCCCTCACACACAACTCCGCCCCTCTGCATTTCACACTCACACTCACACACACACACGCCTACACACACACACGCCTCAATTAGACACGCGCTAACACACACACACACACACACACTTGTACAATGACACATAAGCTGCAGAACGGCACACGTATTAACCTCTGCACTCAGGCCTTTGCTGAACGCACGTGTGTGTATAGCACAGCCGGGGCACGGCGTGTACTTGTGCATGTGTGCGTGTGCGTGTGTGGGGTCGGTGAACAAAGGCTATGACTTGGCTGGGCTTCAGTGTGAGTGCTGACCGCTTGGCTTGGTCACCTGATCACCATCTGACCACCAATCAGTGTGTATGTGTGTGTGAGAGAGAGAGAGAGAGAGAGAGAGAGAGAAGGCCAAAAACATGAAGGACAATTAAAAGGAAAGACAGAGAAAGAGGAAGGAAAAAGGGGTATGAAGAAAAAGAAAAGAGAGAGAGAGATAGAGAGAGAGAGACAGGTGTTTCGAGAAAAAAAAGAAAGCAGGTGGTGGAAATTTTTAAAGCAGAGCCACACTGTGCATGAAAAAGCAAGTGGAGGAAAGAAAAAAGCGGGGGGGGGGGGGGGGGGGGGGGTCTGCTGTGAGGTAGGGAAAAATTACAGAGAAAAAAAAATATATATATTTAACCCAAAAGTGCATGCTATAATCTCGAATCAGGAATAAATTCTTTAAAAATAACGAATAAAATATTTACTCCAATAAAATATAGTTATAAAAATTTCAAATATTATTCGAAGAATGCTGAGTTAATTCACTGATCTTCAATAAATGCAATGAATGATAAATCAACACTTTTTCAATTCATTTCAATGAATTAATAAAAACAGAGAAATTTTTACTTAAAAATATAAACTCTTCAAAAAAACAACACATCCCTAAAAACCGGTAATATTTCATTTAAGATATGAACGAACATAAAAATAAAGATACAATCAATTCTTTTTAAAAAACAACTAGAAATAATAAACAAATATAAATTCTTTAAAAATGAAAAAAGCAACAAAAAAAACCTTTTAAAAAAAAAAAAACAAAAAAAACAAACAAACAAAAAAAAAACACCTTACCCTAGTACACAGAAATATTGGTTTAGAACATAAACATAAAATAATGAGCAAACGAAATTATTTAAGAATCGTGGAGTTAATTCACCAGGAACTTTTTTTTTTACAGTTCAATATCCAGGAACCTTTTTTTATTATTAAAAAAACCCCAAAAAACGTTCCACTCAACTGTAGTGACACTTCTCTGGACCTGTTGGGGCGGAGCTTGCTATAACGAACATTGCCGATTAGCAAACGCCTGCTTTGTAGGATGACTAATGGACTGGTGGTTATGAAAATCTTGATGGTGTGTTGTGCTTCATCCATAATCATGGCCAAGATTTACAGAAAGAGGAAGTTTGATTGACATGGCACTCCATCAAGCACAGAGCATTTCCCACCGCCTGCTGGAAAACGCACGAGATTATCTTGTACAAAGTCTAACAACGTTTCAAAATCCAGTGACTTTAAAATAAATAAATAACCCATTGTGTTGCTGCGTTCAAGTGTTTCCCGTCATAAACCGTTGCACGGAAGTGTGCACATCCGACCAGATTGTAACCCGAGATTCTGATGCGCGTTGCCAGAAAAGTACACAAAACATATGATGTCCTGCATCCACGGGTGGAGCTTGTGGATCACCAATCAGGAACTAGCCCAGGAACTACGTTGTTCGCGATTTAATCTTTCTGCTGTGATGTTTTTTTGGGAAACTTGACCCTAAACTCTTTGTTGCTCATCCATAATCGTAGTCGAGACCTGGTGACATTTGTCATGACACTCAATCAACCTTTTCAACCATGTTTTCCCTCAGAAACCCGTGTACAGAAGTGTGATTCTCAAGCTTGTGGCCAGAAAAGTCTGCAAAAGATACAGCGTTCTGTCGAATCACTGGCAGAGCTTGTTGCACAGTCAGAGTCTCTGCGCTGAACACGAGTCAGGAACTCGACGAGAAAAGGTTTCCTCTGAAGGTTCTGGGAACTCTATGACACGTAAACTATAAACATAAGAAGCAGGAAAAATGGGAAGCGCATTTCAATACATTCACTGAAATGAATTAATTTCATTAATTTCAAGTTACGTTTCCACCAAGTTCCCAGAACCTTCAGAGGTGCTAAAATTCATAAATAAATAAATAAATAAATAAATAAAGTTCCTGACAGACCACACAGTCATCCTGGACGAGTTCCTGATTCGTTGTGCCCACCTCAGTACTCTTTACACTTTTCGGGCCACAAGCTTCAGAATCGTACCTGCTGGATCCTAGAATAAACAAGCTCACGCGGTTTCCGCACTTCAGGATGATCGCTTGACCAGACGAGACGGTACGTTTTCTTCGTTTTTGATCGTTCTGTTTGTAACAAAATCCGCAATAATCGCTGCGGACGACAAACGGAGATCCGTCCCGCTAATCAAAAATCTTTATTAACGAAGGATAATGGAAGTCGATAGCGCCAATCCGGTGTGGAACTGTAGAGGAGATGTATGCCTTCTCATATCACACACACACACACACACACACACACACACACACACACACACACACACACACAGAAATGATTTTCAGATTAGAAAAAAAGGTCAGAGAAGAATTTCATGCTCCTAAACCGATTTACTGTTAAAAAGCCATTTTTTTTGTTTAAAGAGTCGTTTCATTTCGCTTTTTATTTGGTTACTGATTTTAAACCGGATTCTTTTAACCCATCTATCGTTTTATTTTGACAAAAATAATTGCGTTATTTGCGTTGGGTCTTTCTGCGCAGGAGCGTCTAACGTGATTCCCCCGGTCTAATACTTCACCGTGCGCACGCAGAAACCTTCACCTCCAGCCTGATTCGATTCCAGCCCAATTTCCTCAATCGCCTCTGATTGGCTCTCGTGTGACCTCCGACCTTTTAGGCCAGGGCATCTCTGAGAGGGTGAGCGGCTGTTTTTTATCTGTGTGGCGCACACACACGCGCACGCACACACACGCGCACACACACACGCACTGTATGAGGACACGGAACAAACCTGCAGTGTTGAGGTGCATTTAATTGTGATGGCTATCTGACAGCGCTGTCGATAAAGACAAACACCGTCAATTTATCTCATCCTCCTCACACACACACACACACACACACACGCACGCACGCACGCACGCACGCACGCACGCACACACGCACGCACACACGCATGCGCAAACACTTCTATTCTCAGTATAAGCCAGTTAGTCCAAATGCCTACTTTCTATAGCTAAGGTCAAAAGCCGATTGCGCTCTGGTTAACCACCGTCCACATGGCACACACACACACACACACACACACACACACACACTCACTCACACACGACTGCTAACGTGAAAAAAAACTTACAAGTTAAAAAGTTATTAATTAGCACACTTATCTGTCTTCCTGTGTTAAACAAATAGACAGAAGGACAGACAAAAAAAATCAAGAACAGGCAGACAGACAGATGGATAGACAGAGAGAGATGGGCATATAGAAGAACACAGAGTGACAGACAGAGAGACAGACAGAGAGACAGACAGAGATACAGACAGAGATACAGACAGAGAGAGACTGCCACACAAATAGACAGACAGATAAACAGACAGGCAGGTAGAGTACAAAAGTTAAGAATAGTATACAATTATTCTAATACTAATAATAGAGAGAGACAGACAGATAGAGAGTAAGACAGACAGACAGATGGAGAGTAAGACAGACAGACAGACAGATCTGAACTCTAATCACGTACTACACACGTCTGAAAATGTAGGTTCATTTTTATTATTTTAATATATAATTTTACATTTGTACACTTTAAATATTCCGAACCTAAATATGCTTCTATTTATGCACTTGTTTTTGTCTTGCAGTATTTATTTATTTTTTTTACAAATCATATTTTTATATCAAACACATATAAATGATATATTTACCCTGTTCTTTGTTTCGAATCTGGAATATTTTCGGTTAGTCGTGTAAAGACAGGGCACATAAAACGATCTGAAAGCCGGAGGATTTGGGAGAAAGATGAGTGTAGTGGATTTATGGGTTAATGTGGAACTAACGGGACACTGACGGATCACTTCTGCTGGGAGATATTTTCCGTTTCTCCTCTCCGCCTGTTCTGCGTACGGCTACACGCAGCATGCTCTGCGTAAACCATTGATTTCTGAACCACATCGATCCTCCACCTTTGATACGGCCAAGATCTATTTTAACGACATTGTATCTAAATCCTATTTGCTGCTCCATGCTTTCAAACATAATAAACTAAAAAGGCTGGCCGACGGACCGCTGCGTTTAAAAAAACAACAACAACAAAAAACAACGTTATTAATCTTTTCAAAAACAGACGGATCTCGGCAAACTGCGCTCGGATGGAAATAAAATTATCAAGCAGGGGAGAACATCAATTAAAAGCGCCTCGGAAAATGCAGCAAAGCATCACAGTCACATAGGAAGAAACACACACACGCGATGATACGAGCTCTGCATTTAGAGACCTGGTTTAAAACGAGGATGTTTCACAACATTAAAAGGTAACCGTAAATGGAGGAAAAAAAAAAAAAAAAAAAAAAAAAAAAAAGAGATATAACAAATAAAAATTTTAATGGTTGGCAGATTGCTGCGGTGTGAGAGGAATAAAATCCTCCAGGACGTGCTGTTACTGGTAACTCTATAACTATCTGAACACTGAACATTTCAGAACACTCAACATCTTACAACACGGTGAACGTTCTAAAAGAACCTGAACATTCTAGAAAGCTATAAACATTCTAGAAAGCTATAAACGTTCTAGAACACGGTAAACGTTCTAAAAGAACCTGAACATTCTAGAAAGCTATAAACGTTCTAGAACATGGTGAACGTTCTAAAAGGACCTGAACATTCTAGAAAGCTATAAACATTCTAAAATGCTATAAACATTCTAGAACACGGTAAATGTTCTAAAATGCTATAAACACACTATCACACTATGAACATTTTACAACACGGTGACCATTCTAGAACACAGTGACCATTCAAAAACACAGTGACCATTCTAGAACAACCTGAACATTCTAGAACACGGTGACCATTCAAAAACACGGTGACCATTCAAAAACACGGTGACCATTCAAAAACATGATGACCATTTTGGAACACGGTGACCATTCTAGAACACGGTGACCATTCTAGAACAACCTGAACATTCAAAAACACGGTGACCATTCTAGAACAACCGGAACATTCTAGAACACTGTGACCATTCAAAAACACGGTGACCATTCTAGAACAACCGGAACATTCTAGAACACTGTGACCATTCAAAAACACGGTGACCATTCTAGAACATGGTGACCATTCAAAAACACGGTGACCATTCTAGAACATGGTGACCATTCAAAAACATGATGACCATTCTGGAACACGGTGACCATTCTAGAACACGGTGACCATTCTAGAACATGATGACCATTCAAGAACACGGTGACCATTCTAGAACACGGTGACCATTCTAGAACACGGTGACCATTCTAGAACAACCTGAACATTCAAAAACACGGTGACCATTCTAGAACACGGTGACCATTCTAGAACACGGTGACCATTCTAGAACATGGTGACCATTCTAGAACACGGTGACCATTCTAGAACAACCTGAACATTCTATCACACTATGAACATTTTACAACACTGGGAACATTCTAGAACACTACTAGTCTTCTAGAACAGTCTGAACATTGCAGAACACACTGGACAGCTCTCTACAGACTTCTAAAGCAGAATTTAAATAATATGTTTATATTTCATTTTTGGATATATTTTATACACTTTATCTTGTATTCCGTAAATGATTAGAAACACAGAGGAACATTCGAGAACACATTCAGCAGTGTGTGGATGATCAGGCCAAGCCAACTCAAGAAACACCTCCCCCATCCCTGCCCCCGCCCCCCTTGGTTCCCACGATGCTTTGCGCTCTCAGTCAGCCTGGCCGCCATTGATCACCGATATGCAGGCAGGTAAAACGTGATAGCTGAGGATTGTGGGAAAAGATCGATCCTGCCTTCAGTACGATATCTGAGGATTCTCACGGCAGGGAAATAAATGCCGCTTTTTTGTGATATTTGCGTCGAGTAAAAAATAAATAAATAAATAAATAAAAACAAATCTCCAGAGGAGCTCGGGAAGGACGGAGAAAGGTTCCACTGATGAAACGCTAAGACAAAAGAGGTCAAGCGCTCGTGCGGAATTCATTTACGAGATGTCAGACGGACGATAATTGCAAACGCAATTTGTGAGAAAGGGGCAAAAAGCGAGGGACGCTCAGGTGCTGGCCTTCTGCTGAAGGTTAACTGGGTTCGGTTCATTTAAGATTGGCAACACACAGGAAAAAAAATGCTCTGTTCCATCTCAGACCTGTACACACACACACACACACACACACACACAACAATCCAGCACATGACATTTTCATCTAAAGCAAGAATAAACTTTCTCCTCTCCCTCTCTTTAAATCCATACATCAGCTGCTTAACGTCGAGTTTATTGCGTTAAATGAAACACCAGGAGAATCCGTGTGAGATATTGTGTGTGACGAAGCCCAACTTTCACGGCAATGATGGACACAAATATTTATATTTTAATAAAAGACACATTACACAAAATAAAGTGCAGGGACTGAAGTGCAATAAAGTAAAGCATAATGTTTTTAGAGAATATTAAAATGTGGAAAAAAACGCATGTTTTTCTGAGATATCGATGTCAGGGCGCATGATGTCAAAAGAGTGTGTGAGCGAGAGATTAAACTGTATCTGTATCAGAAGTGAGTGAGTGTGTATGAGAGAGAGAGAGAGAGAGAGAGAGAGAGAGAAGGAGAATCCTTGGTTCCCAATCAATGTGTTGTGGGAGTGAGAGACGGATTAAAGGCGGATTGTTTTCTTACGAGTTCTATTCATTTCAGAAAGCTTCTAATAACACACACACAATACAGGAGGAACAAATTACACACAGCACTGTTACTCAGCAAGGGAGGGGGGACGGAGGGAGAGATGGAGGGAGGGAGGGATGGATGGATGGATGAACATATGGATGGATGGACACATGCATGGATTGATGGATGATAGATGGAAGGATGGATGAATGAATGGATGCACACATTGATGGATGAATGAAGGAAGACAGATAGATGATGGATGGATGAATTGGTAGCTGGCTGGAAGATAGGGTGAACAGATGGATGGAAACATCCTAGCATGGGTGGAAAGATGAACAGGTGGATGGATGGATCGACACATGATAAAAGGATGGATGGATGAATGAATGAATGGATGAACACATTGATGGATGGACTGACGGACATGCATGAATGGATGATAGATGGAAGAATGGACAGATGATTGGACAGACAGATGGACGGACACATGCATGGATTGATGGATGATAGATGGAAGGATGGATGAATGAAGGGATGAACACTGATGGATGGATGGATGAATGAATGAAGGGATGAACACATTGATGGATGGATGGATGAATGAAGGGATGAACACATTGATGGAAGGATGGATGAATGAAGGGATGAACACATTGATGGATGGATGGATGGATGAATGAAGGGATGAACACATCGATGGATGGATGGATGAATGAAGGGATGAACACATTGATGGATGGATGGATGGATGGATGAATGAAGGGATGAACACATTGATGGATGGATGGATGGATGAATGAAGGGATGAACACATCGATGGATGGATGGATGAATGAAGGGATGAACACATTGATGGATGGATGGATGGATGGATGAATGAAGGGATGAACACATCGATGGATGGATGGATGGATGAATGAAGGGATGAACACATCGATGGATGGATGGATGGATGAATGAAGGGATGAACACATCGATGGATGGATGGATGGATGAATGAAGGGATGAACACATCGATGGATGGATGGATGAATGAAGGGATGAACACATTGATGGATGGATGGATGGATGGATGAATGAATGGATGAACACATTGATGGATGGATGGATGGATGGATGAATGAATGGATGAACACATTGATGGATGGATAAAGACAGATACATGATGGATGGATGGATGGATGGATGGATGGATGAACACATTGATGGATGGATGGATGGATAAAGACAGATACATGATGGATGGATGGATGGATGGTTGAATTGGTGGCTGGCTGGAAGATAGGGTAAATAAATGGATGGAAACATCCTAGCATGGGTGGACAAATAAACAGATGGAAGGATGGATGGATAGACCAACACATGATAAAAGGATGGATGGATGGCTGGATGAAAGAAGACAGACAGATGATGGATGGAAAGATGAACAGATGGATGGATGGATGGATGGCTGGATAGACGCTAGAGTGAATGTGAGAGGAGAGAAGAGGTGATTTATCTGATTCGAGGAGAACGAGTAGAAAATGGGGGGAATGAGTGCAGTAAGGGACAAAGAGAGGGAAGAAAAGGTTCATTTAGAGCGGTCTCAGTGCTTTCTCGTGCTGCGAAAGGAGGAGAAAGAAGCAGCAGGAGAGCACACACACACACACACACACACACACACACACGTCTCTTTTGAAGAACACGCAGCTGTATTATTAGAAGTGTGGCATGCATGTAGGGAGTGTGTAATCGCTGTGAGGGCTGGCAGTGTGTGTGTGTGTGTGTGTGTGTGTGTGTGTGTGTGTGTGTGTGTGTGTGTGTGTGTGGCAATTCAATAGAGCAACAGCCGGCCGGTATGGAGTGCGAGTCCGCCGAGACCTCGGCCTCGGCTCCGTGATAAAAGAGTCCACAAAGCATTTCTGACTGCGCCTCTATGCCTCTCTGCCTCTTCCTCAATACAAGACCCCCTCCTGCTCTGCTACTCTGCTTTTCTGTCCATTCTCCGAGTCTCTCACACACACACACACACACACACACACACACACACACACACACACACACACACACACACACTCCCGCCCCTCTGTCCACGCTCTTTCTCCAGCCCCATTTACACGCAGCTATATCAATAGGCCGCGCTGCTGAATAGCCAACACGCTCTATTTGGCTTCCAGTCAATTAAGCTTTAAGCTGTCAGCAAACAGGAGTTTTTAAGTCCATTCGGAGCGAGAGCCGATGGCATCGACGGTTACCAAAGAGCGCCGCGCGACCGCCAATAAGGAACATAAAGGCTGGAAAGTGGCGGGAAAAAAAGGGGGGGGGGGGGGGGAGTTACGCTGAAGGCGTGTAAGCATGAAGGTCAGTCTTTTAAGTGGATGTATGGATGCAAAAACAAAGCAACACAATTATATAGTTACTAAGTGTTCTGCTGAAAGCGTTGTGTCACGAGATGTTTGTTTAACGTTTATGGAAGGAGTCTCCAGTGTCGGCACTTTGTAACAGTCAGAGGAAAAGCTGTGGCTTTATGTTTCCCGACATCTTCAGGTTCCTCGGTAAAGTGACGAGCTGGAAACAAGAAGCTAATTTGATTTGTGGACGTTACACAGCATTAAATGTAACAATAAACGGATAAAAAAAACAAAAAAAACAGTACGATGAGTCAGTTTTCGGGAACACGATCGAATTTAGGGTGGAAACAGTAAAGATGCTTCACCGCATCACCCAGTGGTTGATTATTTTCCTATAAGAGCATGACATGGAGTGTTGTATTCCTTATATGGCCGCTGATTTGCATGGATGATGACATCACAAGTCCTGAATAATAAATACAATTTTGTTGTTCATACAGTACAGGGTGATGTACAAATGAGTCCAAGAGAACAGAGAATAAAGCACACACACATCCCTAAAGCAAGATGATATGTGTATGGTAAGCTCTGTGTGTGTGTGTGTGTGTGTGTGCGCTCTCAGTACCATTGAGATTCGGTTGTACCAAAACCTTCAGCCATAAGATATTTACCAGGTTCATCAGGGATGATCTTCTTTTAGCCCTTACAGGCACGGCCCATCAAACAGAATGAGCAACAAGCTCTGTGTTCTCTTCACAAACACACACACACACACACACACACACACACACACACACACACTCCTTCAGCAGGCCCTGTAGGTCTAAACCCACATTCAATTCAGTTCAAATGCGCATGTGGAATAACGTTCTGGGTGAAAATCTGAGGAAACGTGCCCGGAAGCAGGAAGCAGGAAGAGTGGTGCATTGTGGGTGAAAAGAGGAAAGAAAAAAACCCCCCCGCACCATACGTCATACAAAGCTACATTCTATGTAAAGTATTTTCGATCGTACTCGTATAAGCGATTTTATTATTCGTATTCGAGTTTTTAAATCCTATAAAGATCGAGATGCGGAATAAGCAAATCAGACGCGACACCTTATTTAAAAATACCCCAACACACACACACACACACACGAACAGACGTTATCCCAGACGAGTGCATGCATAGTTGATGTACATTACCTGTACGTGCAGCACTCAGACAGACGAAACTCCCTGATAGAATGAAACCCGAGCTCGCATTTACTGCACCTCCTGTATGCATGCGTGCATATGTGTAAAATGAAGAATACAGGGTCTAGACAACAGGCCTGCTCTGTGGAGACATGCGTGTCTATGTACGCGTGTGTGTGTGTGTGTGTGTGCGCGTGTGTTGCTTGGACTGTTGTCATTGCTCTCCAAAACTTCCAGTAAGGTTAGCGCCAATGGGTTAGAGGTCGGATCAATAACCTGGCTTCCAGCATGACTAACTCGAGTGTGTATTTATATATGAGAGAGAGAGAGAGAGAGAGAGAGAGAGAGAGAGAGAGAGAGAGAGACAGAAACAGTGCGTGTCTGGGTAGCTGCTTGAGACGAGAGGCCTGGCAGGATGGAATCAATAACAGAAAGACACCTAGTCTCCTCTTAGCTAGTCTGGTCCAGGGACAGACATATACGAAGGCCAGGATCATCTGCCTATTCAGCAAACACACACACACACACACACACTCAAGTACAGCAACACAACAAAATGGAGGAAGCTGATTTATTAATATAGGCACTGCCCTGTTATCTCGTCACATGGAGTGAATTAAACGGGTTTAAATCGGCAGCACGGCTGAATTCTGGAATCTATAAAGGATCTATAAAGGGAACTTTGCCAAAAAAAAAAATAAAGAAATAAAAACATACGTCCTACAAAACAAAATAAATAAATAACGTAGTGATGTTAAGTTATGTGTGAGAGATTTTTTTTTCTGAAAAAATATGGACATGGTGTAATGTGATCGCATATCATGTGACTTACTTCCTCGTTTTCTTTAAATAAATAAATAAATAAATAAATAAATAAATAAATAAATAAATAAATAGTGTGAACGTGATGATTTAGCGTTGTCACAGAATTTTTTTTAAGCTCGTATGTTCCTGTCCTGCCTTTTCCCCTTCAGGAGCGCCGTACGAATCCGACCGGTCAGAAGAAGTTGTGCGTTATTTTCCGTATAACCGCGTGCCTCCCGCTGTAACATGAGCGTTACGCTTATATGTTTATGCTAAAGCGCTCGTTCCGATGCGTTATCGTTTCTATAGCAACACCTCGTTCTGACATTACTCTAATGTTAAAACGTGTGTTTTTGTTTAACGTATAAGAAAACATATCATCGTTGATGTGATGACGTTTGTATTTTGGAAGGAGTCTCCAGTGTCAGTGCTTTGTAACAGACCTAGCAAAGTCTTCAGGACTTTTTGCTTTACGGGTTCTATTTATTTATTTATTTATTTGAGAGAGGGAGAGAGAGCGTGAGAGAGAGAGGGGAAGAGAGAGAAAGGAAAGGAGATGCGGGTCTTTAGGTATAACCTGAAGGAGAACTTCCACAACACCGAATCTAACAACAAACTGTTTAAAAAATAAATAAATTTTTAAAAAAGTGTGACATGTCGTTCATTAATAACTTAAACATTGTAGTCATTGAAAAATGGCTGGGGTATAAGTGAAATAACACACTCCAGACCGGGCTGTTATGAAAATAATACACTTCGAGGTGTATTCATGTCGGGTATCACTGTATCACACCACTGCGGTGTGTAGTACACACCAGTACACACCAATACTGTAGCTTTTTCTACAATCTGTCCTGATTTTAAAAAAAAATAAAAAATTTTTTTTTTCCTCCTTACAGTAAATTGACTGAATTGAAAACTGCAGCATTTTCGTCTGAATTACACACAATAACTCATCTATACCCGGGGTGCCAATACTTCTGCATATCACGGTGGATTCGAGTTTGATTTCCATCAGAGCGTGCGATGATCAAGATTCCATAATGCATATTACGCTAGAGGTATGTCACAGGTAGGGTTCAATCTCAGCCGCGCTGCATTGTGGGTAAGCGCTGTGAGTTTACTAGAATAACGATGTGTAATAAACAATATGATGATAAATTAATAATAATGAGCTGTGGATGATCTTGCTTACCAAAAGGAGGTCTTGACCTAGACCGTGTTCTGATTCTGGAACGACGCAAAACAGAAAACGTATACACACACACACACACACACACACACACACACACACACACACACACACACCTTTTAACAAAATACCTTTTCTTACAGCAAAATAATTAGCTTGAATTTTTTTTTTTTTTTTTTTTTTAATATAATGAACGATAATTGGAAAGAGATCTCTGTAACGCATCTGAATTGGGTGGTGTGTGTGATCAGTGAGGT
>NC_030433.2:7055000-7070000 GCF_001660625.3 Ictalurus punctatus | reverse complement strand
AGGAAAGTGATAGCTGTGTGTGTGTGTGTGTGCGCGTGTGTGTTTGTGTGTGTTGTATATAGAAATGTTGGTCCTAGCTGGGTGTGTGAAGCTGCAGGTGAAGGTTGAGTGTGTGTGTGTGTGTGTGTAGTAGAAGCTTGGTCTCAGCATGATGTTCCTCTCTGTGTGCTGACCCAAGGCATCCTGTCCTTTCAGCCTCTCTCTCTCTCTCTCTCTCTCTCTCTCTCTCTCTCGGATCCTTCCACCTTTCTTTCTCTCACGGTCATCTCCTGCTCCTTCTCTTCTCTCTCAGTGCAATCTCACACTCTTCTCTCTTTCATCCTCACTCTCTCTCTGTCTGTCTGTCTGTCTGTCTGTCTGTCTGTCTGTCTGTCTGACCGTCTCTCTCTCTCCCCAACTCAGCCCGCTGGTCATGAGTTTGAAGGTCCTGGGGAGTTTTACCCCAACAAGCACCATCTGTCACCGTCCTGCCCCCGTGAGCAGAGTCGAGCCGAAGCATCACAGCACGAGTCCGGTGTCTCAGTGCGCTGCTGACTGTCTGCCTGGAGTCACTGTCACTCGACACAGAGTGACTCCAGACAGACAGACAGAGGAATACAGACAGTGAGACAGAGAAACAAACAGAAAAACAGACAGACAGACATACAGAAAGAAAGAGAAATAGACTGAGAGCAAGAAAAAAAAATACAGACAGAGAAACAAACAAAAAACATTAGATAGACAGACAGAAATAGACAGATTGACAGAGAGACAGAAATAGACAAACAGACAGAGAAATAAACAGACAGACAGGCAGAGATTGACAGACAGACAGACAAATACATAGACAGACAGGTAGACAAAGAGACTGACAGAGAAATATAGTGACAGATATACAGAAAAAAATGAGAGAAATAGAGAGACAGACAGACAGAAAAACAGAGACAGACAGAGATTGATAGAGAGAAAGAGAAATAGACAGACTGTGTGACAGACAGACAGAAAGACAGGCAGACGGAGAAGCAGACAGATAGTGATCGACAGAGTGACAGATATACCGAAAAAATAAGACTGAGAAAGAGAGACAGACAGGCAGACAGAACAACAGAGACAGACAGACCTACATACAGACAGAAAAACAGACAGACAGACTCGGCTAGACGGACACACAGACACCTGTTAGTCTGTGAGATAAATAAAGAAATAAAGGAATAGATGGAGAGATAAAGACGTGAATGGAGGGATGAACACTTTATTGCAGAAAATAAAGAACTGTTCAGGTCGATTCAGGGTCTTTCTGTTTCATCTTCATCTTCTTTTGGCCCTAAACCTGCTCCACTGACTCCTGCTTCCTCGACTCGCCTCAGGCTCACAGCGCTCCTCTGTTCCTCCTCTCCTCTATTCCATTTCCCCTCTCCTCTCTCCTCCCTCTATTGTTCTGTCCACGCCAGAGGTCTCGCCCCTGCTCTTCAGAGCTGAACCTTTCAGCCTCGCCTCCACCCCCCTCTCCACGGGTTGCCAGAACCTACTCAAACCCCCCTCTGTCCCTCCTGCCCCTCCCGCTGGGGACAAGCTGTGTGTGCACCGCAGGTCTGCCTTTGCTGAATTATTAATCTGTGTGATTCCTGATCCGGGCAACTGTTCTCGTTTCATGCACAACAATGCGGTAAGTGCTCTACCGATCTGCCGATATTTCGATCGGAGTACACACTGGATATATCGTACTGGATTTATTTCCCTCGTTTTCTACATCTTTCAATCAATTTGACATGTTTTTGATCAAACTGGCAGAAATTCGCATCATCTTAGCATTAAATTAGGACTGAAACGAAACTGGGATAGAACAAAAAAGCCCGCAGTGGCAATCTAGAGGCAGTGAGAACATGATGTAATATAAATGAACAAACACGACTTGTATGACATAGCAAAAAATAAATAAATTTTAAATCCATAGGAGCTTAAATTCCTGAAAAGTACAGTAATATAATTCCTCTCCTGCAGCACGCTTCGGATGTTAGTGCTCATTTCTTTTGCTTCCAAAAGTCTAATTAGACGATCAGATCAATAAATCTATACTATTGATAGGATGGCGTGCTAATTTGATCGGCGAGTGTGACGGAATGGCGCGCCCACACACACGCACACACACAAACAAAACCACTGCATTCTCATGGTAATAAATTATAATCACAGCAAAACAGAGGAAAATGAGAATATTTCTTCCTTCCATCCTTAAGCCTGAACAATGGAATGATTCAGTGACTGACTCATCAAATGACTCCTTAATTCAGTGAACAAATCGATAAAAATTTCTTTTTCATCAATTATCCCTCGTGATTCGTTTCACCCCTCTTATTACCCGACAGAACCGTGCTTGTGAAGCAGAACTTAAGGATCTGAGCCTCTCTTTAAAAAAAAATATATATATATAAATAAATAAATCTAACTCCATATAGAATTGGCACCCTTTCCAGGGTGTACCCTGCCTTGTGCCCGATGCGCCCTGGGATAGGCTCCAGGTTCCCCGTGACCCTGAAAAGGAGTAAGCGGTATAGAAGATGGATGGATGGATGGATGGATGGAAGTACTAAATTAACGATACACCTTCCCGTCTTTCGCTCTCTCCGCTAAGTGGGTGGAGCCATAGACCCGACCCGGACGCGCTGCTGGCAATCGAATTAACAGACCAGGAGGAAGTTAAGGAGTGAGTTAGTGTTCTCTCTAACAATCCCACAATCCCTCAGTGAGCGAGCGTGTCCAACTATCGACACAAGAACTCGGGCAAGATGAGCAGTGAGGACAAAAATATACACACCCCAACACACACCACTGATATTATAAAGGCGGCCCCAAACACATTAAGAGAGAGACACACACTCGAGTGCATGTTTTCTGTTTACTTGCGCTCTCTTGCACATTTCTCTCGTCCATAGTACTAACAAAAAATTATTGATTCATTTATTTTGCTTTGACCTTATGGTATTATACGCAAGCACGCCAATAATCTCCAAACACTAAAATTAACCCGCTAATTATTTGACCATTTTTGTTTAAACTGCCTCAGTTTAAAAACACAGGGTTTTTTTGGTACATGAATAGATTAATAATAAATAACATACCGTAAATTACCGTGTTACTAAACCTTTCAAGAAATCGAGAAATGCTAGAAATTACTTTGTTTCACGGAAATCCAATTGGTAAAGGACAAAATAAGCGTCACTCTAATTAGATTAGGCACTTTGATTATATTCTTCTTCTTATTGTTATTATATTTTTACAGTTAATGCTAGTCTATGATTATTTAATACATTGAGAGTCGTATAAGGATCTGAGAAGAACCAGCTGAAAAGTTCCTCACAGATACAGATTTCCATCTTTAACTGCTGTCCGCCGTTTCGTTTGGTCTGTGGCAACAAAAGTAATAAAAGCAATAAAAGATTTTACAACATTTTAGGGGTTCAAAAACATTCGGCTGAATGCGGATATGAATCAAATATTCTATTTGTCTCAGATACAGAGTGGAGTGTTTAAGCCAAGAAAGGCTCGCTGAAAAATAAATAGTATCAATAAGAAATTTTGGCTAGTGATAAAAAAAAAAATAAAATAAATAAAAACCCAACAACAACAAAAAAAAAATCGAATTTTATAGTAATTATTTCCAGAGTGTAATCCACAAGTGAGGAAAAATGGAGACAGACTTTGGGTTTATAACTAGAATAGATATTTTATTAGGGTTATATTTACACTTGACCATATATTGGTCCATATAGTCTTACTTCGTCAAAAGAACACTAGCCTTTACATTTTTGCCAGGTTTTCTTAACCTCTGTCATTTTTTGAAATAAAATAATAATAACCCATGAGTTAGTATTAGCTTCCGTATAGGTAGTATATGTACAACTGAGAGCAGTAGTGCACACTCCCATTAGAATACCTTTTTTTTATTTATTTATTTTTTTTTTTTAAGGCTGTGGTCTTGACAAGCATTGAGAAATAAACAATGAAGAAAATCAGGAGTGGGGAAGTCTGTTTTTTTCTTTATACTTTAACAAAATTATTCAGATTTACAGCCTTAAATTAAGCACGTAAAGGGTTTTTTTTGGTGCTATTAAACAAGGAAAATCAGCTAGAATCAATCATTCTGAGGATTTCAAAGGGTTAATGAATATCAACTTGTTGCAGTACATGCTGACCGACTGGTATTTGTCCTTGTTGTAGGCTGTGAGCTTTAGCTCAAGGGCATACCTGTAGATGATTGTGTGGTTTGGTTGTGGAAGTTATGATGTGTGACTCTCTGACAGTGCATGCACGCACGCACCCACCCACACGCATGCACGCATACACAGTTCAGGGTTGACAGGGTGAATGGGTCAAGAACTGCTGCTCACAAAGTGTATTTATTTTCTATTTTATTTGGGCTTTTATTGGGCAACTGTAGGATTTACAGGGACCCAACCAAGCCCAAGGGCGAGACAAGAACTCATAAAGTCGCACAGTGATAGACTAACCTTCATCTTCACCTATTCACACACATACATGTATATTGTACACACACACAGTCGTGATACACAAAAGACGATTTTGGCTATACTGAAAAACTTTGACTCACCCAAAACACGGTCCAAACCGAATGAAGTGTGTATGTGATTTATTTAACTCATCATACTCTGCTCCTACACACACATCATAAGCTGCCGTACACACTCTGCTGTAACTTAACACAGAGATACAGCTATTCAGCAGGGAGCTCAATGCGCTCCAGCAGCATCAGGCCGGCAGATGTCTGCTCCGCGCTGGGACGAGGCACGCGCACAATTGGACTATCGAGTTACTAAAGCGAGCAAACACGTAGAGGGGAAGAAGGATAGTTTTGTCATGGCGTGAAAGAGAACACGCACATACACGACAGGCTTTTGTGTGTTCGCGTTGACATTGGGTGCGGCACAACCGGGCACGTGCAGAGGTCAAAGGGCGACACTCGGCGTGAGCCTAGGAATGAAAGACAGCTACGTGACAGATTGGCCTCTTCTTCCGGACACCGCAGCTTTTTCCTCTTCCTTCCTTCTTCTCTTCCTTCTCATTTCTAGATTTCGCCACAGATCTCCGTCCTGGTCATTTAATAGCAATTGAAGCAAGGTAAGTCAGGAATAAAAAGGGCTGAGAGGAGAAAACGACTACAGACAATAGATCGAGGCATCTCATCGCATTTCAAAATTAGACCTGAATTGGGTTGGACGTTTTGAACGTGACCGGACGATAGCGTGAGGAAGTCCTGTACGAGCGAGGCTTAACCCGGGTCACGGCACAGAGTTTATAATTCTGAGCCCAACTTCAAGTCGAGAAAAACTGTCTAATGAAAGTGCCTCTTACCTTGTAGCCAACAATGACAGCTGTCTGCTTGTCACCAGTAAACAAATTACAAACCGGGTCTCCCAAACAGAACAGCTGTCACCAAGAAGATTTCACCAAGTTCAAAGACTCACGAAGTTACAGCAACCCATGGCTTTTCCTGCATAATCAGACCTGCTTTATGGTCGGCAAGATGGCCTCCCCCCCTTATCAATCAGACTTACACAAGCCAGTTGTTGGAGTCTGTTTAAAAAGATGCAACAGCTGGATTCACATGCCTTAAAGAAGTGAGAGTTCACCTTTCTAGCTTGGTCACTGTTGCTGGTACAACAAAAGGCTCTCAAGTCTTTTGGATTTTGAATCGTCACCGTTTTCGTCAATAAAAAAATCCAAGAACGACCTACGTTTCCAAGATGTTGAAATGTCCGAATACAGACTTTTGCTGTAGCTCCTTGCCAAAGATGAGAGAATCTCATTTGCTTGCCGCTAAGTGCTAGAAGCAAAACTCCAGGATAAGGTTTAAAGACGGGAACTTTTCCATTAACCTTTTCCGATTAACGACTATGGCTTGCTGTTAAAGTCTCCTTGTTGAAACGCTGTTCAAATGGTCAGAAACTGGTGTACGGTGGAAGGGCATGTACATGGAGGTGTGGATAGCTAATAAGATAAGATTGCACACTCTACAGCTTGTGGCCACCTGACTGTAGACAGTCCATTTGTCTGAGATGGAAACTGGAGATCAAGATGATTTAGATGGAAAGTGGGAACTGGCAACAACTAAACTTGGTTGAAAAAAAAATTTAAACAAAAAGGTCTGATGTCCATGTAAGGTCATCAAAATATTTGAAACGTCTTTCCTTTAAGTGGTACTAGCTCAACGCTAGGAGACTAAGCTATGAGAGACCTGAGCATGAAATCTAATACCGACCCAAGAAATACCATTTAACTTCAACACCCAGGTCCTGTCCAGTTTGGTTAGCCACATCAAGGCTTGGAATGAGATGGACACAGGTGATATGTTCTACAATGCATAAGGCTTTTTTTTTTTTTTGGTCTATTTATTAAGTGAAGAGGCGATTTCTCTCACTAGCCTCTCTCTTTTTTTTTTCTTTCTCCTCATCCTCTGCAAATCTGGCTCAAACACTCAATCACTGCAGCAGCAGCATAGCACCTTAATCAACTAACCTGAAATGGATACCACCCACACGAGAAGGAAGGCGGAGCGCAGGAGAACGATGGGTGGGGTGAATGAGGGGGGAAAATGGGAATGGATGAACTTTAGGAAGAGGACGGCATTACTGGAACGTTGGAACAAGGGGAAATAGAGTGATGAAAAATGAGAAAGTGCGGGGGATTCGTTTAGGTGGGGAGGGAGAGTAAGGGAGAAGGAAAGCGGAGAAGGGAAGGAGAGGTCTGTGGGGATCGGCAGACGGACAAACTGTGACAGGAGGTCGCGATCCCTGACCCCTGACATCACTGCCCTGATGGGGTGAGTGCTGCAGCGCAATCTGCTGGTCCAAAGCAAACAGCGTCCACTCTTCCTTCCTTCCATCCATCCATCCATCCACCTGCCCATCTATCCTGTTTTCTCCTCCTCCTCCTTTCCTACGTGATGTCACAACCCTTCTCCCTTTCAAACCGTACCAAATAAAGCCCACCTTGGTCCACACACCTCTACTGTGTTCCAATTAGAGGCCAAGTCCCTAGGTAGGCAGTAGCTCTGAGCAACACTTGCACGCCCCCAAAATAAAGGTTGTCCAATTTTCAAGGTAGCCACCCTTAAGTCCAAAAGTGATTTCTAAAAAATCCCAATCAGCACAATCCAGGGTGATGAGCAAATGCACATTAGCAAGCCATCGTTTACAACATGATTATTTGTCCAATAGCTAAAAGGCTGCCTCAAGGTATGTTCCTATAATCTCTCATCCATGTTGAAGCACAGAACAATTAGATCTACTGCAATAAAAATGGCGCCGGGGGGGATCATTGGCTATTGGGGTTTAGAGGCAAAACCATCACAGAGAGGACTCTTGGTCTGCAGTGGTGACCTTTAATCCTGGGGGTCACACCTCACTGACCACCACTGTATCAGGCAAGTCCTGAAACAGCACTTTTCCACAGAAGGAGAAAATAAGGTTGCACTAGAAATTGATGATCAGATGGGAAAATGTGACAGAAGTGTGACAAAAAAACAACAACAAAAAAACTTTTTGCAGCTGCGAGCAGGAAAGCAATTTTAAAAAATTAAATAAATAAATACATTATTAAAAACAAGGCAGTCATTAACATCTATATAAACAGCATGCAAACTTCTGGCTGTTCTTGCCCTCTTTTATATCTCCTAGAGGGTGTGAAGTTCTTGACATGCTTCTCAAATTGCGCTAGAGTTAAAAAGAGAAAGAAAAAGACAGAACATTTGGGTGGGGGAGGAGTGGGGGGTGGATCTGGTGGTGTGTGATGGTTGCTGGACTGTGGGAATGAGAGGTAAATAAATAAAGAAAAGCAGGAGGCTTTGCGGATTAAAGGATAAAAGCGGAGGAGAGGAGTGAGGGGGGAGGGGCATCAGGGGTCCGGGGCGACCCACTGGCATGCCGAGACACACATTGACCTTTCACAACAGAAGCTCAGCTAGAAAACATCAGCGATAATCCATCCACAGTCACTCACTCCCTCTGTCCCCCTCTTTTATACAACACCCTCCTGTTTTTCTCAGATTCCAGTGTCCTAAAATGTCTCCCGTTGAAAGTCTTAATTCTTGTCGGCCGTAGTCTCGCTCAAAGTATCTCTAGTCCTCTTCGCTGATGTATTTATGAAATGTCAAACAGGATGAGAGAAGTAACACTAATAAGTTATTTAAAAAAAAAAAAAAAACAAACAAAAAAAAAAACATTTATAACAAGAAGCAGCCACAGCACTATCCCAAGGCATATTCCAACTGGCTGCTCTCCAGGGTCCTGAAAGCACATCCTCCAGTCTTCAGCACCATGTTTTCAGACTAGAGAAGTCCATGAGGAGTAAGGACACAGCTGGATCTTACTAAACACAAGCACTGGAAGCCACTCGATTCACCAAGACCTGTTCACAGAGATGTGGGCCATGAGTGGAAATCGGACTCCCTCTCAAGAGTACACTCTCACTCGGGTTTGTGTGGATAATATAGCATCAAACCTCTCGAGTATCTTGTTCGCTGCCTGCGATATACATCTTCTGGGTTTTTTGCGACTGGCAAACGAGTCCCGCTTCTGCTCTCACTGGCTCGAGTGTCTTACACTTCTCTCGAGTGGCTCAAAGAGAAAGGGATGATACATACAAGGAGAGGCAGTTCTAAAGTTCTGTACCGAATCAGAGCGCAAGGAATGAATCTAAAAATCTTTTATGGAATCAGTTCTGCAGGGCCAATTCGCTTTAATAACATTCAAGTGTGCAGGACTGAAACTCTGAAGTGTCCAAGTTCTGCATTCCTTTACTGCTGTATGGCTGTACTGATTCAGTTCAGAACTATCTCTGTATGCTTTCAGTCCTGTATTACTCTTTTGAATTAATTGTGATACGGAATCAGTTCTTCAAGCCTTTAGAGCTGTACTGAATTTTAATACTGAATCAGTTTGGATTCTGAATCACTTCTGCCTGCCTTCAGTTTAGTTTTGTTTTTATTACTGTAGCACATCGGTTCTGATAATGAATCAGTTCTAATAATGAGTTACTTCTGTACAAATCTAGTCAATCACTTCTGTACTGAATTAATGCTGTATTGCTGTTCTGACACCAAATGAATGCTAATACTGACTCAGTCCTTGAGGCCTTTAGTCCTGCTTTGTAGCTATGACACTGGATCAATTCTGTATGGTTCTAGTGAATCAATTATGATACTGGAAAAGTTCTGCATGGCTCTCTATTGAACTGGTTCTGATACTGAACCAGTTCTATTTGGCTCTACTGAATCAATTATGATACTGAACCAGTTCTGCATGGCTCTACTGAATCAGTTATGATACTGAATCCGTTCTGTATAGCTCTACTGAATCAGTTATGATCATGAATCAGTTATATATGGCTCTACTGAATCAGTTATGATAATGAATCAGTTCTGTACGGCTGTACTGAATCAGTTATGAAACTAAAACAGTACTCTATGGCTATACTGAATCAGTTATGACAGTGAATCAGTATTGTATGGCTCTACTGAATCAGTACAGTATGGCTCTACTGAATCAGTAATGATACTGAATCAGTTCTAAATGGCTATACTGAATTAATCATAATAATGTTCTTTGGGCCTTGATTTGTGTATTTATGTACAGCTTTTCCAGTCTAAAGCCTTTGACTAGTTTGCTTCTGCAAGCCTGAAGCTCCACACACACACACACACACACACACACACACACACACACACACAGCCGGGCAGCTAGGCACAGAAACTAAAGCGCAATCACAAAATCTGCTGGACTCGATGTCAGCTATCAGCGTCCCGTCCTGTTTTCTCTGTTCCGAAGTCTAAAACCATCGTCCACTCCTGCAGAAACACAGGCGCTCTGACTACTGCTGTCTGTCTCGATCACCTCTAAGCCCTACATCGGTCTCTCTGGTCAACACTCCATACTGTAATCACAGCCTTAAAGACGAGCTGCAGAGAGGGAGAAGAGAATTGATCGCTACAGACGAGACATGAAAGCCTGGTTACACCACAGATTACTAGAGAGAGAGAGAGAGAGAGAGAGAAACGGAGAGAGAGAGAAAAACGGAGAGAAGAAGAAGAGCGGCTGTGCGCGGTGGGTAGCTTCAGTACAGCTGCACAACCAAACCAATCAATAGAGCCCATTGTACGCAGGAGCATGTGGTCGAGAGAGAATGAGAAACAGCTCAAAAGAAAGGATGAGTGGAAGAAGGAGAGGGTGGAAGACAAGCGGGGGGGTATCTGTGAGTGGATCTACACTCTCGCTGCCTCGGAAAGAACTAAAGTCTTACAAGCACAAGGGATGAAATAACATTTAATGTCCGAGGAAATCCTTCCACGAAAGATTTTTCAACGTCAAATAAATCGCACGTCGTTTCAGTGACAAACAGAACGCTGATAATTACGGCAAAACACAAGGAGATCGTTCTTTCCGTCTTTTCTCAGACCACACAGTAGGGACAGTAGCAGCTGCAAATCCAACGTTTATATGTACAGTATCACACAAAAATGTGAGGGGTGTACGCACTTTTGTGAGATACTGTACATATGAAGGCGCACACTGTAATACGTTATCGTTTCTATAGTAACAGCTCACTCACATACACTTGGACAGCCATGAATCATAGAAACTGATTTTTATTTATATATATATATATATATATATATATATATATATATATATATATATATATATATTTTTTTTTTTTTTTTTTTTTGGGGGGGGGGGGGGGGGGGCGGCTGCTGATCTGGTGAAGTTTTTTGTAAGGAGATGCTCATTTATGGAAGAAGTCTCCAGTGTCAGCACATTGTAACAGTCAGAGGAAAGTGTTCAAGAGGAGTTTACTCTGTGTATAACTAGAAACGGCCAAAAAGTACAACACGTCATGCTTTAATGAATATAATCACTGGAAAATGGCTCTCTTTCTTTCAATGCTACTCTCTCTCTCTGTCTTCTACTTTCTCTAACTTTTTCTTTCTTTTTTTCATCCTCTGACTCTCTTTTTTATTTCTTTCTCTCCATTTTATTCTCACTTTTCTATCTTTTACTCAATCTTTCTGTACTTTCTTTCATTTAATCGTTTTCCATCTCTACGGACCTGCTTTTACGGTTATTTTCTTTTACTCTCTCTGTTTTTCTTTCTGTTTTTACGCTTTCTCTTTCCTATAATCTCTCATACTCTCGCTCTCTCTTAATAATATCTTTCACTATTTTCTTTTCCTTTCACTCTCTCACTCTTCTTTCTTTAAACTTTTTTTTTTACTCACTCTCTCTGTCTTTTTCTTTTACTCTCAGGTTTATGAAACAAATAGAGAAGAAGAAGAGAAGAAGGGAAGAAGAAGAAGAAGAAAGGTGACCCCAGAAACTTCCCTTCACTCTATCAGTGTACAGCAACGTATGGAGCATTCATCCATCAGTTCATAACTCACTCACACTCTCTCTCTCTGTCTCTCTGTCGCTCTCTCTCTCTCTCTCACACACACACACACACACACACACCATCCTTCTCTGTACAGGAGCCAAAAGCACTTTACCTGTCAGGTCATTAAACACATAGAAAAAACCTTGCAAGTGGATCTAACCCACATCTCTCACACACACACACTATTACAAAAATATACCCTGTCTCACTTTTTACACACACACACACACACACACACACACACACACACACACACACACACACACACACACACAAGGTTAAAGCACTTTGCCTTTGACCAAACCCAGAGTGGAGAGTGATAGTACTATTTATAGAGATAAGAGCATTTTACACACACACACACACACACACACACACACACTTTATTTTACTCTCTTTGACACCATTTCTTTTTTGCTCACTGTCCTTCGTATGTTTGCTCTCTTTTCAGCTCTCTCTCCATTACATTCATATTTCCCCGCTCTTTCTTCTGATCTTTATTTCTATACCTTTGACTCTCTCTAACTTTATCTTCCTCTTTTCTTCTTTTAATGTCTCATTTACACACACTCATTTGTCCTCTCTTTCTTTTGCACGGTCTTTCTCTCTCTCTCTCACACGCTTTTCTTCAATCTTATTTTCTCCCTCTCTATTTTACCCTCACTTTCTCTCTCTCACTCTTCCTCTCAGGCATATAACGCTCTGTTCTTTACCTGTGCTGTTGTGAGGAAAACTGTAACGACATTAAGCTGGCGTGTGCTGCTGTATTTCTCCCTGATGGATGAGCGAGGCCGCGGTTGCAGAAGACGACGTGGTCCTCTTGCCTCCATCTCATTTATTTTTTTTTTACCCTCCGTCAACCTGGCCGTGACCTTTACAGTGCACGTCCACTTAAAAATATTAGCCCTCTTTTCCACTGTAGGGCCGAAACGGTCGCAGCGGTGAGCACTGACAGGCCGGAGTGAGCTCACGAGACAGTCTCATACCTTATTTTCCATCTGCTGTGTTGTTAAATAAGTGCTAAATGCTGCTACATATGTAAAGTGATGTACGACTCAAAAAAAACCTAACTCGCATGTACACACACTCACACATAAAGACAAAATCTCTGTGCAAAGTCAAATCTGTATAAATAGAACACTATCAGAGCTCGTAAGCAATCACAAATCACAGCCGACAATGAGAACAAAAATACATTCTCTCTCGCGCGCTCTCGGTTTCCCTCTTTCCTTCTCTCTCTCTCTGTTCTGTCTCTCTGTCCAGTTTCTGCCGGTTGGCTGCTGCCGGTCAATAGCACAGACAGGCCTGACAATTTATCATTTCAGAGCTCTCATTTTTCACCTATTGACGACGTGTTTCTCCATTTATTCGTGCTGCATTAAAGCTGCGGGGCCCAGACGCCTGAAACAGACACGCAGTCAGCTATCGGCCTCTCTCTCTCTCTCTCTCTCACACGCACACACAGATGTGAGAGAGCGAGTGAGAGAGAGAACAAAACAGTCAGGCAGGCACATTAAACAACAATAATTTCATATATAATTAGCTGAAATCACGAGTCTCGAACGCTGTATAGAATCTAGACGCATCAAGAATGGGTTCATAATCGTAACCTGAATCAAAATGCCATTGAATTGTAAAGGCCCTAAACATTTCCACCTCGAATACTTCACTATCCAAATGCAGATCCTTTCGCGCCAGACTCAACGTCCAAGAAATACTCAATTAATCAGTATTCGAGTTTAACTTGAACGGTAAAAGATGGCACCAGGCGAGTAGACGAGAACGCGAACACCGCCTAAGATGCATGCTGAGAAACAGTCATTGTCAGGATCGCTAGTGCTAATCTACTAATACCATCAGCACTATTATAAAAACGCCCGAGCAGCAGTTTCCAGCAGTCTCAGCGTCCGGGAGCCGACGGCTGCTCTTAACAGGATTAAAAGCCGAAGGGACAGACGAAGAGCACGTAAAGCCCATCGAGCTAAACGCTAACGGGGGATCACACAAACATTCTTTAAACTGCGCTCGGACCAAGAAGGAACTTTCCCTTTTCATTAGTGTGTTTTGTTTACGTTTCGCCGCCGCTACTACCGTCTTTAGAGCCGTCCAATGAGTTTTGAGTCATCCTATGCCGTCTTCGTATTGGTGGCCAATAGCGCTCAGACTCTCAGTCATCAGCCATCTTGGGTCACAACTGCTCAGAGTGTCACATTATGCTTTCCCACACAACAAGACCAAAGAATCCTTTGTTTACGATGGACGATTTTTTCTTGCCCTGTTTTCTCCCACATTTGGTTTTGTCCAGTTCCCACCCAGTTCCCACCCAGCTCTCCCCCATTAGCTAACAAGCAAGCATGGCTGCTTCTTCTAAGACACGTGAAGCCAGCCAAGTGCATCTTGACAAACATCTGCTGTGTCAGAGGGCAACGTAACACAGTTAGTCAGCGTCCGAATATCCCAACTACCCTACCATACAGTAGGCGAAAAGCAGAACGCCAAAGGAGTACGTCCGATTTCTCAGTATTCATAAAACAGTAGGTGAGAGATACCTGGATGAAATTTACTTCTTTAAAAAAAAACAAAAAACTTTTTTATGGCATTTGGCAGACGCCCTTATCCAGAGCGACTTACATTTATCTCATTTATACATCTGAGCAGGGTTAAGGGCTTCACTCAAGGGCCCAACAGTGACAGCTTGGCAGTGCTGGGATCTGAACTCACCATCTTCCGATCAGTAGTCCGACGTCTTAACCATCGAGCTACCACTGCCCCATTTGGTGGATTTGGTGAAATTCCTACACTTCCGCCTCGATTCTGCAATACGGAACCACTGGACACTGCGCTATCCCACAAGGCAATGGGACTGGTGATCAGGATGACAGAAATGGCTCAAGGCAGCACGTTGTTCCTTGTGGTTAAACCGTACTTGTTTAACAACATCTGAAGAAACTGTTAACTTGTTGAATGCTTAAACAAGAAAAAAAACAGTTGAGGTGCAGGTACTCTAACCTGTCGAGCTCTTTACGTTTTTACAGTTACGGTATAAAGACATCGTAGGTCACATGACAATGCCGGCGTGGCGGATTTATCATGTTCGGATTGTACTCGTACTACACTGATGAGGACGTATTGTAGGAATGGCTGAGCAGTAGGTACTGAATCGAACGCAGTACGTACAGTCACGGATTAACGGATATCCTCCCTCTTCCGCATACACGAGCTCACAGACGCCTGTGATTGGCTAGTGTCACTGTGATTGACAGAGTATAGAGAGTACACCATTTGAACATTTGTCATGGATGCCTCTGGACCGCAAGACGAACACGGAATTAACAGTACAGTTTCTATAGCCAGCTTTGAAGAAGTTAGCTTCTTTATTTTATTTATTTATTTATTTAACTAGCGCTAGCGAATAAACAAGTAACCATATGAAATAATCGAGGTGAAGGAAAACATGTTCTGTGGTGTAGGACACGTTGTGACTCACCGTAATCTATAAACATGGATGAAATATTATGCTGACGGCCATCTTGGACAACCAAATCTTTTTTAAAAAAATGATGTATATGGTTTAAC
>NC_030433.2:7022500-7052500 GCF_001660625.3 Ictalurus punctatus | reverse complement strand
GCCTTATTATGGACAAATATAATTAACATAAATCTTCTTCCACGCACCGTCACTACAATACAGCAGAAATGCTCCTACCTGCAGTGATGTCATCGTCAGTGACGTCCATCTCTTCTTCTGGAGCTTTGGGTTCAGTGGGCGGGGCTTCGGCTGGGGGAGGAGTCGGCTGGGCTGTCTCTGGAGCGGTTCCAGCTGCAACACAGACACACACACGTATCAGAGTTAACCTAGCCGTCTCCATGACCTGATCAGAAAGGACAAACGTCTCACTCGTAATGTCACTAATTCTTCCTCGTTTGCTTGTCGCCTCATTAACGACCTCATCAGGCCTTATTGTTTTGCATTATTGGCCGCTTTATTAGCCCGTGAGCTCTCGCCATTACACCCGTTTTTACTCACCGCAATCGTTTAGCCCTTATCCTGGAATTACCAATTAAAAATACTCTTTTCATTAAGACACGAGATTAATCGATGCTGCTTAAAGGTGAGGAACAGCTCATCTAGGCTCAGCGCTAACTAATGGAGAGAGAAAGAAAGAGAGAAAGAGAGAGAGAGAGAAAGAGAAAGAAAGAAAGAGAGAAAGAAAGGCATCGAGACAGAAGAATTAAAACAGAGAAAGAGACAGGAAAAATGATCTAGGGTTAGAGAGAGTGAGACAAAAAGACAGGCAGGAAGAGAGGGAGATGGAGAAATCAAGACAGAGGAAAAAAAAGATTTAGGATTAGAGAGAGAGAGAGAGAGAGAGAGAGAGAGGGAGGGAGAGAGAGAGAGAGAGAGAGAGAGAGAGAGAGAGAGAGAGAGAGAGGAGGCATCTGACCCAGAGACAGACAGACAAAAAGAGAGAGAAAGTAAGAGGAAGGAAGAAAGAAAGAAAGACAGAGGGAGACAGCAAAATCAAAACAGAGAAAGAAAGAGAGAGAAAAAATCATCTAGGGTTAGAGACAGACAGACAGACTGAAAGAGAGAGAAAGAAAGAAAGAAAGAAAGAAAGAAAGAAACACAAAGGTGGACAGAAAATGATCCAGGGTTAGAGAGGGAGAGACAAAGAGAGAAGAAGGAAGACAAAAAGAAAACCAGAGAAAGAGAAAAAGAAAAACAGATACAGCAAAAAATGATCTAGAGTTAGAGAGGAGAGAGAGAGAGAGAGAGAGAGAGAGAGAGAGAGAGAGAGAGAGAGAGAGAGAGAGGGAAACAGAAAAAGAAAAACAGAGTGAAAGAGAAAAATAGAGACAAAGGGAAATTAAAAGACAGACACACAGAAAATGATGTAGGGTTAGAGAGAGAGAAAGAGAGAGAGAGAAAGAGAGAGAGAGAGAGAGAGAGAGAGAGAGAGAGAGTGAGAGAGAGATGCTCATGTTCTTTACAGCCATATCCACATCATTCCTTCAATTACATTTGATGAAGTGCGAGTGTGCACATTACCGCGAGTGTGTGCGTGTGTGTGTGTGTGTGATGTATCCCTGTGTCTCTGTGAACAAGCGCCTTTATGTTTCAATTAACCTCCCTATTGACCACTGACATATTTAAAGAGGAGCACGTTTCCCCTCTCCTCCTGCTCTCTCTCTCTCACACACACACACACACAGCTGCTTCTCAATATGCACTTTCAAGAAACAATTCTGCAACAATTATTAGAATAGAGAAAACAGAACAGATTTCAAATATGACAGAACACACACACACACACACACACACACACACACACACACACACAGAGTAGGGCAGGTAATTGGGAACAGTGGTACAGGATTGCTGCAAGGTCAAACACCAGTGTCAACCATGACACACTGCCTGCATGGGGCCTTGTTAACCCACGCCCTCGTCCTCGTCCCCCCCCCCCCATTCCTCCCCCTCTTCCTCATCGTCTTTTTTCTTTCTCTCGTATCCACAGGGGAAAAGAATGCAGTGACGCTACACATACGTGGCTTTCTGAAACAAAGGGCTGAAGTCCATGAGCTCAGGAGCGCCACCTTTACCACGTTACGTAATGACGCCGTAGTCCAGAACGGGCCGGATCTGCGGGACAGCAGAGACGAAGACAGAATGGGGGAAGAAAAGGTGAGCTTGCAGAAGCACACACTGCCATGACCACTGTATCCTCCTCACAGGAAAACTGCCTCAGGCCCATTTTAATCATCTGGACATTCACATCCATCCCTCCATTCCCCCTTTCCTCCCTCCCTTCCTCTTTTTCTCTCAGGGGGTCAAATCAGTAGGGAAAGCTCAATGCCGACCCCTGGGACCCAGGCAGGGAAGAGGTATACGTTTATCCATCCATCCATCCATCCAGATGTACACACTGGGAGAAAAAGAAATAAAAGACAGGAAGGAGGGAAGAGAAAAGAAGGAAAGAGAAGAGAAATGAAGAAGCAAAGACAATAAGAGAAGAGGAGAGAAGAGAAGGAAAGAGGAGAGAGTCACCAAGGCCTGAAGCAGGAGACTTTAAAATGGCCGCTGGTGTGTGATGCACTCCCCTGCTCCTCCTCGCGTGCGTGTGTGTGTGTGTGTGTGTGTGTGTGTGTGTGTGTGTGTGTGTGTGTGTGTGTGTGTGTGTGTGTGTGTGTGTGTGTGTGTGTATAAAGTAAGAGGAGGTAAAAGTGAGCTGATGACTCTGAGTGAAGCTCGAGCAGCAGATCTGACAGGAGCCATTTGACCCAGAGCTACACTGGGAGCAGAGAGGACTACAAGAACACCATCCACACATTCATTATTAATAACACACACACACACACACACACACACACACACACACACACACACACACACACACACATACACACAGAGTGTGAGAGAGAGAGAGAGAGAGAGAGACAGAAGTGTGTGAATGAAAGAAGTGAAAAACAAAATGGAGGGCATTTTTTTAGCTTTCTATGATTTCCATGAGTCTAATAATCCCACGACTTCTTTAGTGATTTATTTATTTATCTTTCTAACGGCAGCTCATGCTAGTCCGCCGTTTACTCCAAGGTCAAGGGACGTTATTAACAACTTTATAAAAAATAAACGGTCAAAACCATTTCACAGTGTGACTTCTATCCAGAGAAACGTACGCCGAGACGAGAAAGTTTTACAGCAGTGCGTAGTGTTTTAGAAAAACACACCCCGAGCTGTTCTTGTGTCCTGACAGCTGCGTCTGACGCGCACCGCCGGATTTACCGTCCCAAGAACACGCTAGATGATGTGTTTTTTCTTTTCCTCCTTTCACCGTGTGGGATATAAAAGCCGGTCCCCGGAGAGATGTCGAGGCCCAAACGAGGACTTCGGGTTGCGTTTTCCCTCACACCCAAAACGCTGAGCGAGGAGCGCGAGCTCACCAATGCGGAGAGAGATCCCGACGGGGCCAGAAAATTATCAAATCATTTGTTATGCTGCTTTGAAGAATTGCCCCTGCTGAAGGAGGAAAAAGAACGTGTGTAGGCGGTGGTTTCTCTCTCTCTCTCACACACACACACACACACACACACACGTACTGTACATCCAGATGCACACTGAGAAACTCACATAGCTGTTGGACTGAATAAAGAATGATGAGAATCAGAGTTTTTCCGATTCGAGCTGCTGGATTTATCGAGGCGGAGTCGCTCTCGTCCACCGAGGGTTTCACTCACGGACTTCGACGTGCCAAAAAACACAAAGCCGAACAAACCCACATCCCGTCAAAAGTGTATTTCTGAGCTGTGGAGAAATCGTCGATGGGATCTGGAGACGTTGGATTTAGCGGTCTCCCTGCTCTGTCTGTTATCGGGTTTTCTTCCTCTACCCCTAGCATGTTCCGAACAATCCACGAGGAGCCCAGTCATCTCTATATATATTACTTTATTTTATTCATCTTTAACATTCAGAACATTAACACTGGACATTTCACAACACATTTTGGAATCAAAACATGTTGGTGTGACATTTAATCTGACTCTCTGAATGATCCTTTGTTCATTTTATCCGTCAGTGCGACATTTGAACTTCTCTACCGCCCGCAGGTTCTTGCAAACGATCAGTTCATGTGTAAATAAATGTAAAATAACCCGTCGATGAACGATCTTCAGTTTGTGAATGCGCGCAAATAACCAATATCGGTTCATTTTAAAACGTATGTTACATTGTTCTTATGTTTGATGGGCATATGATACATTTAACAACAACAAACAAACAAACATACATACACACATATACATATACATATATATATATATATATATATATATATATATATATATATATATATATATATATATATATATATATATATATACACACACACACAACTTAACGGACACCCTGCAATTACACCACACACCACTAGGGGTCCATGGATCCCCAGTTGAGAAACACTTCTAAGTTATCAGTTATCGTTTCCATAGCGACAACACGCACAGCGACATTACGTACGTCCGATGGACGCTCCACATGAACAGATTTGAAGAAAAAAAAAAATTATTATGGTCAGGAGATGTTTATTTAGCATTTATGGAAGGAGTCTCCACTGCGAGTGCTTTGTGACGGTACGAGATAAAGCCGCGAATGTCTTTGATTAATTAACGTAAAGGGATAAAACGCTTCGAGACATGACAAAGATAAATAACAGTCGGTACTCCGCATCAGCACACACCCCGAGTGTTTCCTTCGTTCCTTCTTGTGAAGTAATAACGATATATTGAGCTTATACAATATATATTAGAATCCTTGAAACTCTAACCTAAACCAAAACACGACATATATCACAAAAAATCCGCAAGATGAAAATTCGTCCATGGCTTTGCTTTGTCAAGGCACGTGGTCCGGTCGCAGTAAAATCGTCACGGAGACGGAATTAAACTGCAACAAACCTCAACAAACCTACAAACATGTGCAGTTTCTATCAAAACCTACGAGGTGTACTGTATGTATTGTTGTGCGTCGTTTGTTTTAGATCTATATCCCCCCTCTACCCCCCATTTCGAAGCCCTCTCCTAGCTCCACCCCCCCGTGCGCTCTCCCTCCTTTTCTCAGTCTGTATGATGGACACACTGGCTGGTCCACATTAATTCTCTCTGCTCCGTGCTTATCGATCCACGGCCCGCTCCCCAATTGCATTACACAGGCAGGCAGGCTGTTTTCTCACATTCGCCAAAAAACACACACACACACACACAATCAAAAACACGCACGCTATATTTAAGAGTGGAGAGAAAAAAGAAAAAGAAAAAAGCATGATATGGGGGAAGGCGAGGCGGCGAGGCAGATAGACGTCTAAGGAAAAAATCAGGAGAAAGAAGAAAGCACTCAGGATCCAGGCTCAGGCTGAAGGTGTTCAGAGCAAGATTCTTTCCATTTCCCTCTCCATTTCATCTTTGTGTGCACGTGTGTGCGTGTGTGTGCGTGTGTTATTAATTGACGGCTTCCTTCATTACACCAGCCCATTTAGCAGTACTGTCTGTTTTCACAGAGCACTCATACGGCCCAGACAGCCAGCTAAAGTGTCTCTATACGCACACACACCCCGGATGTGTCTGAGCACAATATTATCACATAAACACTAAATTACGTAAATACCCACCGGTGCTCGCACCCCGGGACCCTGAGGGAGTCCGGAATTTAGAAAAAGCTCTTCCCGAGACGAACGCGCCGTATTAGAGCGGGACGATACTTGACCGAGACGACGCTAGAGTACTGCCAGACAGGAAATGTGAACCACTTCTACGTATCACGCACCAAAACACTCTCTAGACCTAAAGTGCTCGATAATCGAGTTTCGGAAGGCAAACAAGTCGCGAGCGTTTAAACAAACTGAAGGGGGAAAAAATGTTCCTTGGATAGGAAGGGAAATATGGCAAAATGGCGAAAATATGCAGAGGTGAGAAGATCGGTTTCACAGAGAATAAATGAAATTCGTTATTGATGTTAGTTGCTCGTGATGGAAGCAGTAAAACGTTCATTTTGCCGTTACATAACATTATATCGGGGGAAAAAATAAATAAAAGATCATGAATGTCTTCTTTCACTTGGCTTCTGTGATGTCTGACGCCGTATTTTTCACCACTTTTTTTTTTTAATTCACCTGGTAACTATGGTAACTGGTGTCACGGTTTATAAGAAGGGAAGGTAAAAGTACATTTTTTAAAATAAATCTGCTGATTAAATTCAGGCATGGCAGGACACCAGGGCCACAAATTTGATCCAACGCTCAGGTTACTGACTTTGGAATTCCACACGTTCTCCCTGTAGGTTCCTCAAGGTTCTCCGGTTTCCTCCTACCTGTCAAAAACATGCTAGGTGTATTGGCAATGACGGGGATGTAGAAGTGTGTGCATGGAGCCCTGAGATGGACTGGTGTCTCATCTGAGGTGAATTCTGGTAATGACAGGAAAGGAAAGGGAAAAGGAAGGAAAGGAATGGAAATGGGGAAAAAGAAAGGAAGGGAAAGGAAAACAGTAAGAGGAAGAAAGGAAAGGGAAAAGGAAGTAATGAGAAGGGAAGGAAAGGGAAAAAAGAAAATGGGGAAAAAAAGGGAAGGGAAGGAACTCAGGAAGAGAAAGGAAATGAAAGGAAAGTGAAAAAAAAAAAAAGAAATGGGAAGAAACAGTGAAGGGAAGGAAAACAGGAAAAAGGAAGTAAAGGTACGGGAAGGAAAGGAAAGGAAAAAAGAAAATGGGAAGAAAAAAGCAAGGGAAGGGTTGAGAAAGGAAAACAGGAAGAGAAAAAAAGGAAAGGAAAGGGAAAAGGAAGTAAAGGGAAGGAAAGGAAAAAAGAAAATGAGAAGAAACTGGGAAGGGTAAGGAAGGAAAACAGGAAGAGGAAAAAAAGGAAAGGAAAGGAAAACGGAAGTAAAGGGAAGGAAAAAAGAAAATGGGAAGAAACAGGGAAGGGAAGTGAAGGAAAGGAAAACAGGAAGAGAAAGAAAGGAAAGGGGGGGAAATGAAAATTCCCAGGATGGACACCGGCTCCATCGTGATCCCGACCCTGATACTGAAAACGCATAAACGTATGAATGACTTAGCCTGTTTGAAGCAAACTTCTCCCCAGTTTAAAGGAATGAAGGATGGATGGACAGCAGAAGGGATCGAGTAAACAAGGAGCTTACACTTGTGAAAACTTCAATCCATCCTTCTAAAGAGCAGCGTATATCTACAATGCTACTAATCCCTACTAGAGTAATGACATGGATGAAATTCCACAACCAACTCTATTCTATTCGACACGTGTAGAACGCCCCCAAAAGGTTACACCTGAAGTTTTCCTGAAAATACTTTTGGAAGAAGAAGAAGAAGAAGAAGAAGAAAATGGAGATTCACGCTGATCGATGTTCGCTCTTACGCACAACTCTAAGCCGTTCGAGTACAAGCGATTGCTCCGTCCAGCCAACAATTCTGTTCCTCAGTAAGAGCAGGAAAAGGTCACTCATTCATGTCCTCAGCCGCCGCTGCCCGGTGAGCGTCTGCTCGCTCTGCATGACCTTTTCCTCAAATCCTGCGTATAAGTGGCCGTCACGGACGTGCGATTCAGAGCAGAACCAGAGCGACCTGTCAATCAATAACGTGGTGTAATGTTAATGTTCTACATCTCTCTTCCCTCTCTACACACAACTATTCAAAGGTAAGGAATTTTACTGTGGCGCCGATACAGAGTAATAACATTTAAATCAACTGATATATCATATAGAATCATCAAAACTGATAAAGCTCTGAAATTTCACTCTGAGCTGAAACCCGACACAAAAGCTGTTTATAAAGTGTGGCCTGAAGACTTGCTTTCCTTTCAGCGAAAGAAAAGCCGATACACAGTATAGGACCAGTCCATCGTTCGAGGAAAAGGGGGAGAGGAGTTAAACCTGACAAAGAAAAAGGAGAGGTGAAAAATAAATGCGAATTCAAGAAAAATGGGAAACAAGAAGAAAAGTAAAGAAAGGAAAGGAATGGAAAAGAAATGAAAGAAAAAACGAAGGGAAGGAAATGAAATGGATGGAAAAAAGAAAATGGGAAGAAACAGGGATGGTAAGGGAAGGACAACAGGAAGAGAGAAAGAAAAGGAAAAGAAATGGAGGGAAAGGAAAAGAGAAGAAAAGAAAATGGGAAGAAGCAGGGAACGGAAGAGAAAGAAAGGAAAGGTAAGGAGGGGAAAAAGGAAAGGAAGCCTAACTGTTTCTTCCTGGAAATGCCAATATGCACTGTCAGATCTGTGTGTGTGTGTGTGTGTGTGTGTGTGTGTGTGTGTAGGAACAGCTCAGACTCACTGACCCTTGCAGTCCTGTACCCTTGTGAGGTCACTGCTGCCACGGTAACACTACACTGACCAGCAATGGTTCCCATAGCAACTGCTCCCTAGAGCCAACGCCTGTCTTCTGCCAAACATCAGGTCAGGCTCCATCACACACCCACCCACACACACACACAAAATGTGACATGACTGTAGTCATACACAACGCCACACTGAGATGTCAGTAGTAACTAAATGGGACCGCACACACACACACACACACACGCACACACACACACAGAGACACAGGTCTGACAGTGCATAATGGCATTTCCAGTAACAAAGTGTAAACACATAGGATATGCAGATCTCTGAAAGAGAGGAAGCATGTTCTGCATTAATGAAAGCCCAGAGTGACCACACACACACGGCTAAAGGTGCTACTGAAATCTTAGTGTGGTCAAAAATAAGTCACAGCATCTAAAAGAATCCTCTCTGTTTCCATGCATTATTCATCTCACACTCACACACACACACACTCACACACACACACACACACACACACACACACACACCACACACACACACAGATAAAAGCTCCAAACTTCAGCCTTGTCTTCCACTTCTCTATTTCTGACCACCGTCCCAAAGGCAACAGCGGCTTGTCTGCCTCAGATACATTACAGAGAGCGGGAACACTGTGTGTGTGTGTGTGTGTGTGTGTGTGTGTGTGTGTGTGTGTGTGAAGGCCAACTCTTCAGGCTTTCTGGGAAAGACTCAAACAAACACCCACTTTCCCAACAGTGTTAGCTGAGAATGAGAAGTGAGCTGGAGGGCAGGTTTGGCTGGGGGGAGGGGCCACTGTTAGTCAGCTAGCTCACTAATTCTACCACAAACCATCAACTAGCAGCTAGGCTAGTCAGAAGATCGAGCAAAAGTAAACGATAGTTTTACTATAAAACGGAAAGGAAATGAAATCAAAGGAAAATGGAAAAGGAAATCAAAGGAAAAAGAAAATGGAAAAGGAAATCAAAGGAAAAGGAAAAGGAAAGGAAATGAGAATGGAAAAGGAAAAAAAGGAAAATGGAAAAGGAAGGGAAAATGAAAGGAAAAGAAAGGAAACAAAAGGAAATGAGAATGGAAAAGGAAAAGGAAGGGAAAGGAAATAGAAAGGGAAAAGGAAAAAAAAGGAACGGAAAGAGAAAGAAAGGAAAGGAAAAGAAAAAGGAAAGAAGAAGAAAATTATGAAGGACATGAAAAGGCAAAGGAAAAGAGAAGCGTAGGCAAGAGGAAGGGAAGAGGAAGGAAAAGGGGAACGAAAGGGAGAATGGAGTGAAAAGAGGGAAAAGGGGAAGGAAAAGAAAATGTTTTTAAGTCTGCTTAAGCAACACAGCAATCTAGGAGTCTCAGACAGAAGGCTGTCAATCAACCTGCTCATTAAAATATTAGGCCACACCCACCCGGGAAGATCTCAGATCAAGCTGGTTAGTTTCAGCAGTGATTTTTATGCATTTTTTCATCTTTTCATTTTATTTTTATTCAAACTTACTGCGGAATGTTTCATATTAGAAACATATTTTACGGCGTAGTTTCTAAGACTTTAAGGCAATGCTGACCTCAAAAACGGATCATCTTTATGACAATATGACATCATTCTACCACCCTGTCTGCTAGATCCCCAGCACAGGCACTGATAACAGGCTAACGCTAATGTCATCTGTATTTTCTTACTCTTAGCTGATTCTGGTGGGACGACGCCAAAAATACTGTGTGCGCGTGTGTGTGTGTGTATATGTGTGAGAGAGAGAGAGAGAGAGAGAGAGAGAGAGAGAGAGAGAGAGAGAGAGAGAGAGAGAGAAAGAGAGAGACAGCATGCTGGGGTGCTGTTCTCTATCTTAATGTGTTTAGACTGTGAGTAATAGTGCCAGAGCAGCCGTCTCACCACGCAGTCATACACATAATTGGTTAATGCTTCAAAAGACACATCAGCGCGCGCACACACACACACACACACACACACACACACACACACACACACACACACACAAACAAGCACACTCGAAGTGTTTAGGAGTGTCTTGTTGGTCAGACATACACACCGGCCACACACTCTACTCCAATGATGCATGGCCAAGAAATATCAAGGAAAGGAAGGGAACTCTGTGTGTGTGTGTGTGTGTGTGTGTGTGTGTGTACACCGATGTCTAGATGTGGGAATATCTTGATATAAACTTCTGCTCCAAAGAAAGGGAGAATGAATGACGATCTCCTCCTGTTCTCTCACTCTGGAGCTGTTCTAACATCGCTGCCACATCGTGATGAAATTACAGTAATTACGAGATGATTTTACTCTGAGCGGGTCATCTTCTCAGACTTGGAAATTCTGTGTTTCTATGGCAACGTACACAGCGGGAATGTAAAAAACATCTGTGGCAGATTTTAAGATTCCACAAGCTAAAAAAAAAACTACATTTATATGGCTTATACATATAGTTTAATGCGTTTTCATACTTACAAAATAAATGATCGCTCTCTCTCTTTCTCTCACACACGTGTGTATAGTACTTACGTGAACTGACAGAATCCACATACTGAGGCAGATACGGAGCCCACATGTCGATGGTGTCTTTCCTGCCGGACTGACCGATCCTGCGCAGCTCTGCTAACAGCAGGGCCTGGGCCGCTTCCCTCACCTGCAAAACACACACACACACACAATCTTTACAAGAAGGCCGCTTCCTCAAACAATTCACACACACTATAAGAAAGAGAGGAAAATCATTAAAAAGTCAAATGACTACTTAAAGGAATGAATTAGGATTGCATATACTCAAAAGTAAAGAGGGTATGAATAACAAAGATAGTGTGTAAAGCTAGTGTGAATAATGTAAATTTAAAGTTAGTGTAAAAACATATACATTTAAAGCTAGTGTAAATAATGTAAATCTGATGGTAGTGTGAATAATGTAAATGTCAAGCTAGTGCAAATAACAAATGTAAACCTAGTGTAAATAATGTAAATCTAAAGCTAGAGTAAATAATGTAAATTCAAATTCAGTGTAAATAATGTAAATGTAAAGATAGTGTAAATAATGTACATTCAAAGCTCGTGTAAATGTAAATTTAAAGCTAATGTGAATTATGTAAATGTAAGGCTAGTATAAATATAAATTCAAAGCTAATGTGAATAATTAAATTACTGAAGCTTGTGTGAATAAAGTAGACGTAAAACTTGTGTGAATAACAAATGTAAACAAGTGTAAATAATGTAAATGTAAAGCAAGTGTAAATAATGTGAATGTAAAACTTTTGTAAATAAATGTGAAGCGAGTGTAAATCCTGTAAATATGAAGCTAATATAAACGCAATGCAGTTCATGTAAATGTAACAAAGCTGATTGAAAAGGAAAGACAAAAATACATGTACATCCAGTGTAAATAACACTAACAGTGTATTTTTAATAATACATTTTTAATAAATGTAGCAGTTTCAGAAAGTGTGTATATGTGCTCGTGTGTGTGTGTATGGACTAACACACCTCCAAGCAGCGATCCTGCCACCTGCGAGCGAGCATCTCCAATAGGGGAGGTCTGAACTTATCAAGCCCCAGCAGATCAGGCAACATCACACAGTGCATCGCAGCCAGCTGACTCCAACCTGGCAAAACCACACACATACACACACACACACACACACACACACACACACACACACACACACACAGTCAGACAGCACAAAACACATCCATACTTTAAAACATATACACACATAACCTTCTATTAATAAACCTTGGACATCTTGAAAATAAATGAATAAATAAAAATTTTGTTTTAAAGTTTTGTCTTTAAAACTTTGCTTATTAAACATTGAGACTAATGAGAAAGACAAGTATCGGTTCAGAGAGAGTGTTAATGAACATAAGGAATGCTGGCGAGGAAACACACTTTAACAAATGTTAAAATGTGCCGTCACATATATTAGAATATTAATATATGGTGTAGTTTTTGAAATGAAGTCAGGTCACATATTCTGAGGATCAAACAAATATACAACAATTAAAACAGCAAAGAAATTCACAGAATTTCTTTGTGGAGCTATACAGATACTTACCTACACAAGAAGTGAAGTCGCTTTTATAGAATCAACCATGCAAAGTCTGTCAAAGTGTCATATTTTCCAAACTATAAATCACTCTAGAGTGGAAAACACCATGTGAGGTGAATCGAATCGAATATTTAGTTTTGTCACAATCATGTTCTGGGCAATATTATTTCACAAATATTAAAGTGCACAAGTTGGTTAGAATGTTCCTATTTGTGTGTTACATAAAGAATCAGACAACAGGAATAAATGAATAAAAAAGACAATTATAGGTTCTACCAAAAGGCATAAATAGCAAAAAAAAAAAAAAAAAAAATGCACCTTACAGTCCAGAAAATATGGTAATTACACATACTGTACATTTTAAGAATTAAAGGTTAAAGGATCATTAAAATGATTGTAGATGATGATTTGCTCTAAAGTCATCCAGAAAACAAATCCTGAAAGATCAATACAAGCTGTTAAAGTAAAAAATGTAAAGTGTAAAAAAGGTTTATAAAAAAAAAAAAAAAAAAAAAAAAAGGAGGAGATTGAAATGAAAAAAAGCTTTGTTTTAGAATGATTTCAAAGTTGTTTGGGTGCCGATTTTTTTTTATTTTTATTTTTTTAATTATAATTACCTCCTGAAAAGACATCCTGCTCATATAGTGATTAAAAAATATGTACAGCTGCAATCAAAATGATTCAATCCCCAATGCAAATCAGGTTTATTGTCAAAATGTACAGACTTTCAGCTGTTTGCAAGGAACAACTCAAACAAACGCAACTGAAATAGTTCAACACGACGAATTTCAGGTGGTTTCCCCAAATTCAACTGAAAATGCAACTTATAATGATTTCTCCAGTTTCAAAATTATTCAACCTCTTCATGGCAAGCGTCTTTAGGACTTAGTAGAGCACCTTTTTGCTGTTATGATCTGCTGCAAACGAGATGCAGAGCTTCTGGCAAGGTTTTTGAGGAATCTGAGCCCATTCCTCATGAGCAATTCCTCCAGTTCAGTAATGTTCCTGGGTTTGCGTGCTGCAACCACCTTCTTCAAATCCCACCAGAGATTTTCTATAGGGTTCAAGTCAGGTGACTGTGATGGCCCTGTAGAATCTTCCCGGATTCTTCTGCATCCAAGCCTTGGTGGAATTTGAGGTATGCTTGGGATCATTGTCCTGTTGGAATTTCCAGTGACGCCCAAGCTTCAGCTTCCTCACAGACGGCATGAGGTTTTCTCCTAGGATTTCCTGATACTTCACTGAATCCATCTCGCCTTCCACACGCTGCAGGTTTCCAGTGCCAGAGGATGCAAAGCAGCCCCAGAGCATCACCGAGCCACCACCATGCTTGACTGTGGACAGAGTGTTCCTTCTTCGTTCTTCTTCCTCCAGACATACCTCTGATCCATCGTGCTGAAAAGTTCCAGTTTTGTTTCATTGCTCCACAGAACAGAATCCCAAAATTTCTGTGGCTTATTTATATGATAATGAGCGACTTTTCTTGTGTTTTTGGGTCAGTAGTAGTGTACGTCTTGGAGTTCTGGCATGGAAACATCCTGCGTTTAGTATGCCCCATACTGTGTTCACTGAAACCTCAGTGCCTGTTGCCACCAAGTCTTGCTGCAGGTCTTTTGCAGTTACTCGAAGATTTTTCACAACCTGCCTTCTCACAAATCTGGTTGCAGCCGTTGATAGCTTCCTTTTTCTGCCCTGTCTAGGTATTTCATACATTATCTGCCCCTAGCCCGTTCAGGTATTTCACGTGTTCCAGCTCAAGCACACCTGGTGAAACCTAGGAAGCCCTTAATTAGTTGCATCAGGTGTGCTTGATACAACACCTGTTTTGCATATTTGTGCGGTTGTAAGGGATTCAGGGGGTTGAATCATTTTGAGACTGGAGAAGTCATTATAAAGTTGAATTTGGGGAAACCATTTGAAGCATTCGTTGTGTTGAACTATTTCAATTGCTTTTGTTTGATTTCTTCATCGCAAACAGCTGAAAGTCTGTACATTTTGACAATAAGCCTGATTTGCAATGGGGGTTGGATAATGCAACATTCAAATGTAAATAATAATAACCAAAAAAGAGAATCTTCTGCTCGTGTGTTTTTAATTACAATTTGACATAATAGTTAATATTTTGTCAAAAGTCATGCTGCGCAATTTAAAAATAAAATTGATATGTTTTATATAAAACAAGAAATTCAGACTCATCCAACATTTTCATAATCACATTCACAAAAAACTATAATAATAATAACAACAACAACAACAACAATAATAATAATAACAACAATAATAATAATAATAATAAATAGACTTGTGGTATGTTGTGGTACATTTATTTTTTTATGGCTTGAATGAATTAAAAAGCGTTCATATTCTTTCAAGAACAAAGTGAATAGTTTATTTGTGTGCATGTGTGTGCGTTGCACAGTTTCAATATTGTAAAGTCAGCAAGCATGCTGATAGGATTGTGTATTCACACAGCAAGATTCTAAACACAAAAAAAACCACATACACAACTGCACAACCAACCACAATATACAAAGACAAAACCACACAGGAGAAACACAGATGACAAACACACACACACTCACTGAAGAGAAGAAAAAAACAGAAAGGCAGCGCAAGGCAGATGAGTTCACTGAGAAAAAAAGAGAAGAGTGAGAAAAGAGAGAGAGAGAAAGAAAAAAGATGGGTGCTTCTCTTTTGTGGTACCTTCATTTACGGAGGGAGAGGAATGAAAGGTGGAGGCGGCGTGAGGCGCCCCAGTGCCGGGTGCGAGAGCGGAGGTGGAAGCGGCGGCAGCAGCTTGCAAAGGAGAGAAACAAAGAAAGAGTGAAAAGGAATAAAAAAAAGGGGGGAAAATAGGGACAAATAAAGAATACGAAAGAAGAAGAAAAAAAGAAAGACGCGCGGCCTCCGGCGGCGGCGCATGAACAAGAGAAAAAGCAGTTAGTCGAACGAAAAAGACGCAGACAAAAACTCTCACGTACACTTAACGACACCTGAAAGGTTTTATACTTACAACAGAAGACTTTTTTTAATGTAATGTTAGGAAAATTCAAGTTCATCATTAAATATATTCTGAAATCTTCCGTCTTTTAAATTTCACAATTTTGCACACATTTTTCGCAATAAATCTAGTTACATTAAAAAAAAAAAACACTATAGCACAAATATAAATCTAATTCATATCTTAATGTGCGAGTCCTAATAAAGTATGTAATTATATGATCAACTCATAAGCTTTTTATGATTTAGTGTTTCTGTTTAGTACTAAACCGACTTTATTATAATCACAGGTAGAAAACATACCTCAGAAAAACTTCTACCAAAACATTCACTGACATCAGAAAGAAGCACAAACAACTAGACAAATCTTCACAAAAGACATTTTCCACGTAAACACAAACTGAATCTAGCATGGAACCTCAGTGGACAAACTCCACTTCAGATCTTTGCAAGTGGTTGATAGAGTTCTCATTTACCAAAGCAGCTTAATGAAGCTGAAATCCCTGCCTGTGACTGAACAGTAAAGGAACTAGGAATCCCATGAGTACTCCTCGAGAGCTGACAAAGATGGCAGAACGGTGCTGAAGACATACACATTGAGAACAATGATTCGGGACATATACAGAAACATGGAGCAGCCCATATGAGCAACAACATAAGACATGAAAAGGTAACCTGAGATCCTCTTTGGTACCACCATGGTATAACTGTTGCTTCATCAGTGAAATATCAGTTGTTTGGTGAAGGTCCTGCCCCAGCGACTGGTGAAAGTTCTGCCCCAGGGACTGGTGAAAGTTCTGCCCCAGGGACTGGTGAAAGTTCTGCCCCAGGGACTGGTGAAAGTTCTGCACCAGGGACTGGTCAAATTTCTGCCCCAGGGACTGGTCAAAGTTCTGCCCCAGGGACTGGCCAAAGTTCTGCCCCAGGGACTGGTCAAAGTTCTGCCCCAGGGACTGGTCAAAGTTCTGCCCCAGGGACTGGTCAAAGTTCTGCCCCAGGGACAGGTCAAAGTTCTGCACCAGGGACTGGTCAAAGTTCTGCACCAGGGACTGGTCAAAGTTCTGCCCCAGGGACAGGTCAAAGTTCTGCCCCAGGGACAGGTCAAAGTTCTGCACCAGGGACAGGTCAAAGTTCTGCACCAGGGACAGGTCAAAGTTCTGCACCAGGGACAGGTCAAAGTTCTGCAGATATCAATCTATCCTAGTGACCAGAAAGCATTCTGTTCCAGCACCTAGGGAAGAGCCTCTGCTAGCAACTAAGGAAGGTTCTGTGCAAGTAAGTGATAAAGATTATGTCCTAGTGACTGGCAATGGTCCTGCCCTAGTGACTGGTGAAGGTTCTGTAACGTGAGAAGGTTCAGTGCATCACTGGATTCCAGAACTGCCTGAAAGTCATTGTTGGCCTCTTCAGCTAGACCCTTAAGCCTGAAAGGAGTCTTGTTTCGCAAACTTCTTCTTCTTCTTACAAGTCATTTTGGATAAATGTTGTACCGAATGAATAAGTGCAATTCAAAAACAGTTTCCTCTAATTGTGATGCTGTAAAAGGAAGAGTTTCATTGATTGGAGCAACTCTCTCAATCTATTCATTCTCTTTCCTCTCTTTCAAGCCCCTTCATTTACCTTAATGGCTATCTGACAGACAGGAAAATTTGCCCACACACACACACACACACACACACACACACACACACACACACACACAAAAAAACAAAGCAAAAAAAGGCTAGCGTTTGTTTAACCGAGGCTGCATGACAAGGACGGCGCACGCCGTTGCCTTTCTCCCGGCTCTGGGTTTAAAGAACAACTCTATTAAAAAACACTTAATAAGACAATCTAGGAGTGGTTTTCGCAAACCGATTCGGATCAATACCCGAGGAACCAAGTACAGACAAGAGGAGGAGAGGAAAGGAGCTACATGCGTTGAATAACTTTCATTATGTCTTTAAGCCTAAAGAGCGCGGAAGGATCAATAAGCTCAACGCATCTTAGCGGCCGAGCTCACTTTTCCCCTCTTATGCCTTCTCGCTGATAAACCGCCGAAAAAGGACATTTAGCCTCTTTTTGTCTTTTAAACCAACCGTCGTGGCCTGTCTTTCACTCGGCGTGAGAATTCATCGGACAGGCACGCGTCGGAAAGCTGGCATGGAGAGCCCGATCTCTTGTGCGTTAGAAAAGGCAGAGGTGATTAGCATGTGAAAAAAGGAAAGAAAAAGCCGAGGGCCCTTATGGCGAGAGAAAGAGAACAATAGCGAGTGCCACGTGGCGATTTTCAGCACGCCCCGTCACACTTCCTCTCAAAGGGAGCAAACGGGAGCGTGGCATGAGTAAGTGAACACAAATGATCCCACACGCCACAGCTCTATTGTGCCGGGACAATGGCCGCTCCTGCGGGGTAACAAATTAGGCCACGTGTAGGGATGAGTGTGTGTGTGTGTGTGTGTGTGTGTGTGTGTGTGTGTGTGTGTGGGGGGCCAACAGGTTCACAACACTGAGGGTCAAATCAGTTGATTTTTAAAAAATGTGTTCTGGTGGTTTTAAAGACATACACTGGAAGTACAGATAAGTGCAAAAGTTTGTATACCCTTAGAACAAAACAAGGAAATGTAATTTATTCCAACAAGATATTTTGAGTGCTAGGTTTCACTTTTTCTTTTTTCCCCCAGTTATTATCACAAGTAACAAAAATAAATCCATACATAACAGTGTTTGTGGTGATTTTAATAGTGAAAAATCAAGATGTTACCAGTTTACTCTGGTAAGTCTCTTTCTTATCCTCTTTTCTTGACATACATGTTTGTAACTGCACACTCAAAGGGTCATGGCTAAAAGAAAGAAATATAAAAGATGTAATTTTTTTTTTTGTTACTTGAAGCTGTTTTTGGTTCCTAAATTTTGCTTTATGATTTGGCGTGCTTTCTTTCTGCAGGATAAACTCGAATTTCATTTCTTTAAATACTGTTCTTGTAGTACCCCCCCCCCCACCCCTCCCCACCCCTCCCCCAATGGGGATGAAAACATTTTGCACACAAGCTTATATATCACTTTAATTTTTTTTTACTAAATATAAACTACGACCTGGACAATTTCTACAACTGTTCCAAAAAGTAATATCATCCTGTATTACCTCATATTATAGACATTTTTAAATTATATAACCACCCTCTATGTACACAACCTACAGTATATGTACAGCAATTTCATCTGAAAATTTTTTTAAATATAAAATTAACATTACATATAAATACAGTGGGGTGGGGGGTGGGGACAGTATTCGGACCCCTTCAGTTATTACACACTTTACTCCGTTATAGATTTTATTTAAAAATGGATAAAATGGATTTTTCTGGATGTCTGTCGACACACAGTAATCCCTGAACACAAAGTGAAAAACACGTTTTTAGAAATTGTGCTTGAATATTGAACACGTGAATGCTGAAATACTGAATACTTAAAAGGTGTAAGAATTATAAAAAGAGACTGAAATGCATAATCAAATAATTACATTTTGAAATAGAACTTCATTTAAAAACGCAAAAGTTTACATTTTCCTTTTTTCCCCCCTACGGGTCATCACTCCTTCATGAGATGCACTAAATATTTTACTAGTACAACGTGTGTGTGTTAGGAGTGTGTTAGGTGTGTGCGTGTGTGTGCGTGCACACATTTTCCCCAGAGGTTCCCCGTGCACCCCAGGCTGGCTGTGTGTCGAGCGGCCATAGTGAAAGGAGATTTCTCATGTTGTTTTGCGCTTTTACATCATGACTTTTCCCTTGAGTGAGGGAACAAGAAAGAGCCAGAGATAGAGACAGACAGATAGATAGAGACAGTGAAAAAGAAATAGAGAGAGAGAGAGACTCTTTGTAGTTACCTTGTTTGATCTGGGACTGCATTGCCGGGGTGGAGACCTGGGGGGGCGTCTTTTTGGGGCTCTCTGGGGCACCGGGTCTTGGAGGCCTGAAAGACAAAGGCCAAATGAAATATTAACACACTGCTCACAGCTTAAAGTGTGTGCGTGCGTATGCCTGTGTCTATGTGTGTGTTTGTGTGGTGACTTACCAAAGCTCGCTAACACACTTTTTAAAGAGCTAATAATTTACGAAGAACAAATGACTGATGAAATCCTTTAGTTAGTCAAAATAAAATAAACAAACAAAAACACTGGTTCTTTTGTTGTTTCCTAGTTTTTTGACTAACTAACTTTACACTAATATATATACAGTACATACATATTTGAATGAATATTCCTCGGTGAAATATATCACACGTATGCCATAGATCAGGGGATTTCATTTCACACGGCCACGGATTATTGTCCACACCAAGTGCATTAATACTTAAATTATTACAATAATAAATAAATAATAAAGTGAGAAGGCATTCTTGGGTAAAACAAATCCTAGGTTTGTCCAAATTATGCATTATGTTTATTCATAGAAATAATAGATTTGTAATTGGCTGAAAGGTTTTACTACACACATTCCAGTAACGTTGCAATATCTCGTTCACGGCATAATCAGAAAACGTGTCACCTCTATACACGCCTATAAACATTCGTGCTTTATAAAACTGAAGAATCTTTAATAATCGAAGCGGAACCCGGAGCAGTGTTTCTGATGCCACCTGCTCGATGCCGCCTTCTGCAATTATGTAGAGGCTTCACGCTTTCATTACCGCACATAAAAGGTTTTTATGAGTGATAAAAATGATTCATGCTGCAGTTAGGTCGTGTTTATGAGGTGTACTGGTAGAGCCTTGAAAGTGGTGGCCAGAACGAGAATCGCTGCTACCGGGTCGAGCTTTAAAAGCCTGACATTGAAAACCTGTCTGGAAGACGACACCGAGGTAAAGGAATAAATGCAAAAGTGTCTGCAACAGCGTGCACAACGTTCGCAAAAGGTAAACGGCAGCATGCATCAATCCTTCAGTAAAATTGCATGAAAGTCAAACGCTTTGGTTAACGGTGATTTTCTTTTCTACGTACTCGTGTGCGTAAACTGATGATGATGAACCAGCCGTAAATCTCCGAGCACGTTCAGCTGATTCACTTGCAGAACGCTGAAAATTAAAAAACGGTGACGAAACGGTGAAAGAACGCATCCTAAACACGGCGTGTGCGATATTCTTCCAGTAATGCAGCTCAGCCAATGCAGCGCATCTCCTACCACAGGCACGTGCTAACTCCTCCTCCTTCTACAGGGTACAATTACTTTTGTCCTAATTAGAACTGTTCATTTAATTGTTGATATTACTTTTGTATTTCCTTGTCTCAAGTCATTAAAGACTTTTACGGTAAAGATTTTCATAAAATTGCTGTGTAATTGAAATAAATAAAATACTTAAACTCAATCTGCATATACATGTATACATATATATATACACACACACACACATTTTTACAAAATTGTACGATACGCATGTTTTTCCGAACCTGCCACAGCTCGTACAGCACAATTTAACCTCAATCTAGAAAAGGCGGTCCAAAAGAGCACGGAGACCTACAGCCATATTGAAGGTCACCGGTAAACAACACAAACATCAGATTGAGTTCTCCTCCTCACACTCGCTCTCGCAGCAGCTCGGAATATTGAGCCGTCTGGCTGCTGTCTGCCTGCTGTGTGAAGCTTGTTGTCTGTGTTGTGTTTGTCTTGGCGAGCTGTGAAGTTAGCGAGGATGATGAAATCAGTGATGCGGCGCTCAGTGCGCAGGGTCTGGGTCTGGGGATGAGGATGAACGCCGGGCATTTGAGAGCAGTGTGCAACACACAGGGTTTTTTTCGGAGGATTTACGGGATTGCTAGTGCGTTTGCTTGATATTTCCACTTGCAAAGCCAAAAAGCCTTAAAATCACTTGATCTTTTACATCAACCAACTATACTGACAAAATAGTGCTCTAGACTGGAGATAATACAACAGCTGGAGATAATACGACATGCTGTATTTTCAAGCGAAAGAGCAGGATTGTGTGGTCAGGTTTACGGTTTTATCCATTAGGATAAAAGGTTAGCCGACTCCATGTTTGTTTGGGAACGCCCACTTTTGCTAAATCCCGACTCTAGCACAGCGTTTCATCCTGGCAGTGCGGCCATATTTATTAGTAACAGAGGAGGAGCGAGTGGAATACCAAGGCAAGGCTGAGTATCTCATGGCAGAGGGAGGAGAAACATTACATAAAATGAGTGGCTATTATATTTTCCAAGTCCCGCCCACAATACAAGGTGGAGGGGGGAGGGAAGAAATCACAGCACGTAAGCGGAAGATTATAGACAATGACAAATTTGGTCATTGAAGTGATTAGTCCTGACATGAGGACGTTATTTTATGCGTCCTTTAGACATTTGATATACGCGAATATTCAAAATGTAGTCTCTCTCTACCACCAACAATTTTGATGACATCATTCTGCACTTCAGCTTCTCATCAGATTTTCTGTCCAATCAAATGCTCTCTAGAATCGGAAGTGTCCCGCCTCCAACATTAGAAACATCCATGGTACTAACTGTTAATCCCGGACTGTGAGGTAAGCTAAATGGTATTGGGTGTTCAAAAAGGGGCAGGAGCCACTCGATATCCCACTCCCCGACTTCCTGTTTCAGCGGAAATTACGTCAAAACATCGATTAACGCTGTGCCGCTTCACGGGACTTTAATAACGCAGCCTAGTCATTCAGAATTTTCGCCATGATTCGATGAGGTGTTATCTTAATAACTACATCTGAAGCGTACTATTTTGACATACTATTTAAGTAAAGTAGTATGCCGTTCCAGACACGGCTCGACTGACGCACCTCTGCGTACGTATGTGCGTTAGTATGTGGTTTCAGACGTAGAAATCGACAATTTTAAATAAAGTCTGTCTGAAAGCTGAAATAATACGCATTTTGACAAACTGATTACGGTTCACTAAGGTAGTAGATACTCACCTGGCTGGCGCTTTCTTCATGTGCTCGCCCACGAACGTGGCGTTGGTCATGCCCATGAGTGTGTTAGCCAGCGAGATGACAGAGAGCAGGTGCTGGGTCGTGACGGCACGTGACACGCCGTACGTGCCCTTGCCTACCACCTCGGAAACGGAGAGCTTCCTGCCCTCGGGACCGACGATGCCCCTCGCTAGCTGCCTCAACAACGAGTCCTTAAAGGTGGGCAGCATGAGGGACATGTGGCCGCCGCGCGAGATCAGGCCGAAGGAGATGGGCGTGTGCGGTCTGAGCATGCCCAGTCGGCTCACGCACACCTCATCCAGCATGCTGTTCAGGCCCCAAGCGTGCAGGCAGGACATGAAGAGCTTGGCCGTGTCCATGGTCAGGTTGTACTCCAGCAGGCTGAGGGATTTGGATTTCTCCTCACGGCGACGGGCCTCTTCCTCCTCATCCTCATCTTCGTCCAGCAGGTGCTCCTTGATGTTCTCTTTGATGGTTTCTTTCACCTAGAACGAGGAGCTCGAGGTGTTAAGTCAGCGCACTCTTTTTTATTTTTCTTTCCCCCACTTCTCTTTGTCTTTAAAAACACCGTTTATCTTTTACTCATTTCATCGTTTTGCTCAGTTAATGTTTGGATTAACCTTGCCGGAAAAAAAAAAGTGAAATTAAAAAAATAATAATTTGCAAACCTCCGTTTTAGTTCTTAATTTTATTTATATTTTTTCTTAAATCTTTCGTCCGAGTTCGCTACCAATCAGCGCAAAGCTCTTTTGATAATTTTTGCTCAACTTATATTATATATTATTTCAAACAGAGACAGATTTTTTCTTTTTTTTTTAGCTATACAAAACCCTCGATCTTATATCTGAAACTTCACACGTCGACTTCCTATTTCCTCAAAATGCCCTGTGCTTTAACGACGAACCCTTTAAACTGATTTAATTAGCTCCGTCGATTATGTACAACTCCTCCATCTTTATTAATCCGTTAATAAAAAAACAGCAACACTGTCTTGGCCTTGATTAGCACAGAATGACCGGCTCTTGTTTGAGAAATAAAATCGGACACGATTATTATAATTATACACGTTTTCCCATAACAGACCCTGGTAATTGAATCTCGTGATGAAACACGATAAATCCAGTAGGAGAGTAACTGAAAAGATCTGAACCTTCGTCTCATGTCTGCGTACAAACCTGCTTGAAGATCTTGTTGGCCAGGAAGGACCCGCCCTTGTCGGCACCCCCTGGGGCTTTCTGAAGTGTTTCCGGGGACACCAGTGTGGGATTTGGGCGCTGTGCCTCCTCTGTGAGCAACTGGATGATCACGGCTTCCACGTCGAAAAACAGGACGTGCATGTCCGGGTCGGTCATGTTGGTCTTCATCGCCTGCACCACTAGCGCGTTGTGTGAGTATTTAGGCAGGTTGCCCTGTTAAAAAAAAATAAAAATAAATAAATAAATAAAAATTATGTTACATATAGAGCGCTAGCTAACGCACTGTCAGTCTAGAGCAATCTGAAGTTACACACATAGTCTATAAAACATTTGACTTGTTCGCTGGAAAGTCTTAGTTACTTTTCTGAAGACATTAGTCAAAAAGTTCTCCCGTGTGCACGCTAATCCATCCGCTCCACAGTCTACATAATAATCTCTAATGCTCATTAGCCCCCTAAGCATTCATTCCGCCTCATCTCCTTTTTAAAGCCGCGACGGTTGTAAATTGCCGCCTCGTTAATTGCTATTCGATGTTAATTCAATGGCTGAAGCACCTGCTCTCCATTTTAAACAAACGGCAGGACATTCGGCCGGCGCGTCTCGGACAAAGGTGAGGCAATAAACGCGGAATTAAAGAAAGGATTACAGGAGATCATCCAAACGTCACACCGCTTTTACACTTACGATGGACCGTTCAACAGATTTATGTTCATCTATATAATAACCGAGATTAAGCCTGGGTCTGTTCTTCGATAGATTTCCCGACTACGACTTGGTGAACACGTGCTCGAACGCAAATACTCAGTGTGCTCGGATGAAATATAAAAATAGCGTCTGAAATATATATATTTTTTTGTTTTGTTTTGTTTTTTAAATGTCGACTGTGGATCAAAAACATTACAAACACACAGAACTAAACAGTAATGTGCATTATTATAAACTATAAGAAAGTCTTGTATTTTCCTTACGTTTACTATATCATTTATTAACACCTTCGTCTCAGGTTATAACGCGTCGTCACGTCGTCGTCCTCCACTACGCTTCACGTCTATCTTTATTATGCGTTATGAACTGTTGGTGTGATTTACGTTACAACACCAAGCATCTTTAAATAAAGACATATAAGACATGTCAATTGTTTTGAAACAAATCAACAAGAGAGATGATCAGGAACTCGTAGTACATGACTAACACACTCTATAACGATAACTCCACATAATGTAAGCCAAATAATTATAACGCATTATAAAATCTGATCATCTACATTATTATAATTATTTACTAACAGGAATGATGTTTTATGTATGCAAGAGAACAGGTTATGAATGCATTTATAGGATATTATATATAATCATAGAAAGTGTGACCTTACTGCTTTATCATTTATTTTATTACTAAATAATGTGATAAATAATTCGATGTATATTATATTACATTATATAAATGAATTAAATTAAATGGAGATTTTTTTTTAATCATGAATTAGAGATGAGGTGGTTCTATTTCAGCGTTAAATTCAGCATTTAAAAGATTTTAAAGAATTCTTTTTTTTTTTTTACTTTAATTAAAGTATTATAATTTAACAGACAGTTTAAGAGGTGAAAGTGTTAAAGTGATGCTCCCAGAGTCATTTCACCAACACCGACACTCTCCACCTAAAGAGTCTCACTCAGTCTGTCAGTTTTTCCCCCTTCTTTCACCCCACACCTCCTTTTCTTCTTCCTGTCTCGCTCTCTCTCTGTCCCCCTTTCTGATCCGTCCGCTCTGCATCTGGTCCTGATCGTTCAAATTGGTTTCACAGTATCGTCTATTGCTGACAATTAGCACGCGTCGGGGCGGCTTTGTGCCCACGCTCGGCGGCGGTTACTGGGCCTCAATGGCCGAGAGGGTCTGCCTCACTGATCACACATTCACACACACACACACAGAGAGAGACAGAAAAGGAGAGAGAAAAGAAAGCAAGCAACAAAGTAAAAAAAAGCACCTGGCCCTAATTTAGTACAGTCTCTCTACTCTTTATTCTCCTCTCCTCTTCTTAATAGCTCAGGGTTTGTTCACCCCCTCAAACTTCCAATCATCTCTCAGTCCAAAAATATGCACTGCTGCACTTCCTGAAAGCCAAAGAAACGCCACTAAAGCATCTTACAGGAATATCAGCCGACCAGAACAAACCTCAGAACAAACATGGCTGACATACACGTCCACGTTTTAAAGAATAAGTTGGTTTAACTAAATAAACAAATAAATGTGATTTATTTTGTTATTAAAAACGCCACATAAGTTATCATTTACTTATCATTGTTAATAAAATCTTTTTTTTATATATTCCAAATATTCCAGTACAAAAAAACCTGTCAGTCTTTTAACTGCAGCCGAACAAAATAAAATAAATAAATGAATAAATAATTTCTAATAAATAAATAAATAAATAAACAAATCTTCACATAGTTGCATAAAACAAAATGGCCATTTGCAACAAATGGAATTTTTTTTTGGAAATGGAAACGTTTACATATGAAGAGACGTAATCGTATTTGTTGTTGTTTATTAGATTTATACTTTACTAAATTTGTCAGTGATTTTTGTTTGTTTTAGCCATGTATTTTTATATCTTAAAAATAGCAACAAAAAAAAACTTTAAAAAAATGTAAAAAAACAAACACCTTTTTCTATAATTTTCTATAACCCACATCACTTAAGAGCTTTCTGGTACAATTCCACTTCAAACGGTAGGAGGCGTGGCCACATGGAGGCGCGCAGTCATCCAAAACTGCACTAAATCAAGACGGGATTTCAGTTATTCCAAGATTCCAAAATGGCCGCCGTTATATAACAACATTACAGGTTTACGCTGAGTTGAAAAGGTGGAGTGATCCATAATTGTGCTAAATAAATAAATAAATAAATAAATAAATAAATAAATAAAAAGATATCAGTTTCACGGAGATTCTAAGATGGCCGCCATTCTAACATTACAGGTTTTTTTTTCTTAAATAAATTACAGTAGCTCACATTGTGTCCTAAACCTCATCAGTACTTTAGGGGAAAGAAGCAGGCGACTGACACCAAACATGTCTTGGCTGATCAGCTACATTTTTGGGAACATGATGTAAATCTGATTTTTTTTTTAACCCGACCTATTCCTTTAAACCTCTGAACACTTCCCTCTTGGCCAGCTCAGTGCTGAAGCAGACAGACAGACGCCCTGACCAGAGCGCAGCACCATCTCTCCATCTCCAGGATGTCTGCTCTCTAGTCTAGGGCCGGCTCTAACCACCGCTCGCTCGGATCAGTGTCAGAGAGGAGAAATGTGATCCAGCGTCAGCTGCAGTGTGAGCGTGGGCAGTGTGTGTGTGTGTATGTGTGTGTGCGTGCGTGTGTGTGTGTGTGGATACACGAATCACACGTTGTGTCACCAATCAGGTCACTTCTATCAATAAAAAAAAAAAAAAAAATAGGAAATCTGGAGCTTGGGCTAGAATTTCATGAAATGGCTATGAGAAATAAATGAATAAATAAATAGATAATAGAATGAAATAATAATAATAGCATTTTAGCATGGATTAGATTATCATAAAATAAATAGTAAACAAACAAGCAAACAAATAAATAAAGTGAGGACTAGACCTTTTTTTCTCTCATGTCAAACATACACACACACACACACACAGTAAATGGACACAAGGTTAAAGAAATACAAAGAAAGCAATGTAGCCTCCCATACACACATCCACAGCTGGTTCAGATCTGCAGGTTTATCTGAGTGTGTGTGTGTGTGTGTGTGTGTGTGTGTGTGTGTGTGTGTGTATACACATCAGGATTTGAAAATGTTAACATCTGAACGGTGTCACCTATTTTCCCCTTTCTGTCCCTGTCCAACCAACACCCCCCACAATCCATCCACCCCCCCACACACACACACCCCCACACGTGTATAATACAGTCTAATGGTAGACGGTGCCACACTGCCCTCTAGAGTTCATTTATAAATACTGCATGGAAACAATGAAGGACTGCCTTAGGGACCCTCATTAAGCTTTGTATTATTGTATTTTCTTAATTTAATTCAAATTGTTATGGTAAAAAAAAAAAAAAAAAGTACGTTTAAATATATATTTTTTTTTATCCAAACAATACTTTCTCTTTCTTCATCCCCAAAAATGAAAATGACATAAGAAATAAAAAAAATACAGGAAAGATGAAAAATGTAGAAGAAACGAAGTAGCGGAAATGGGAAAACAAAGAAAAAGAAAAAAAGCAGAAATTTACAGAAAGATGTAAAGAAAGGGAAAGAAAAAGCAAAGAAAGGAAAAGAGTGAAGGATAACAGTCATTAAGGGAGAAGGGGAAAAAACCAGAAAGACAGACAGAGATAAGGGATGAAAGAAAAAGCATAAAGAAAAATAATAATATACAAAACAAATAAAACAAAATGAAAATAAAAAGGAGAAACAAAAAGAAAGAATGAAGAAAAAAATGAATGCATAAAACTTACAAAAACAAAGAAATTAATAAACGAAAGTAAGAAAGAGCAGAGAGAAAGGAAGAGAGAGAGAGAGAGAGAGTGACAGAGAGGGAGAGAGAAAGAAAGAGAGAGAGGGAGAGAGAGAGGAAGAGGGAGAGAGAGAGAGAGAGAGAGGGAGAGAGTGACAGAGAGAGAGAGAGAGGAAGAGGGAGAGAGAGAGAGAGGGAGAGAGGGGGGGAGAGAGAGAGAGAGAGAGAGAGAGGGAGAGAGAGGGAGAGAGGGGGGGAGAGAGAGAGAGAGAGAGAGAGAGAGGGAGAGAGAGAGGAAGAGGGAGAGAGAGAGAGTGACTGAGAGGGAGAGAGAGAGAGAGGAAGAGGGAGAGGGAGGGAGAGAGGGAGAGAGAGAGGGAGAGAGAAGGGGGGAGAGAAGGGGGGAGAGAGAGAGAGAGAGAGAGGGAGAGAGAGAGAGAGAGAGAGAGAGAGAGGGAGAGAGAGAGAGAGAGAGAGAGAGAGAGACAGAGACAGATAGTGGAAGGCAACATCAGAGTGGCACTCAGAGAGGAACCAGAAAATGAGGAAGCCTGAAAGTGATAGTTAGAGAGTGAGACAGACAGGTAGAGATGGAGCCAGGTCGGGGGCTGTGTATATGTGTGTGTATGTGTGTGTATGTGTGTGTATGTGTGTGTGTATGTGTGTGTGCATGTGTGTGTGATTGCATGGTGTTTGATGGTGATTATGTATCATTAGCCCAGCTGGGTTGGGGTTAGTGTTCGAGCCACACAGAAGGAATAATGGCAGGTTTGGCCCGGCGAGACGAGCTGGAGAATCGCCACTGCTGTATTATGTTGTCAGAGGGAATGACAGGGCATTAGAGCAAGCACAGAAAACACACACACACACACACACACACCCACACACACTCTCTCTTTCACCTCCTATTCTCTGGCTTGCCAATTGACCGCTAGCGAGACAGAGACGATCAGAAATCACAGCAGGGCGTCGGGGTGGAATTGTGTCCAAACTGCCACCGATGGACAAATGTATTATCGTTTCCAAAGATTTCGCTTCTCTTTTTTCCCCTCTATAATGGAGCAAAACTATCATTCTGTAAAATGGTCTTTACGAAATGTCCGAAACGCTGTTGCTTTAAACGCTCAGCCCATCGCCACGTCCATTATCATCAACCTCCTCCTACTCACCGGTACCATCCTTCTCCTCCTCGCTGATGCGTCTGACCTCTGAACTGAGCAGAGCTACTGTGACATCGCAAACAAACCCCGCGTTCCGTCAGGGTCCGGGGTCAGTCTACGATTAGTGTCGTTAGCAAGAGCCAAACTCGATCGCTAACGGTTTAGAGTTTGGCCAAGAAAAACAGACGACGTTACGTTTTCCACGGCTTTATCGCAAATGCTAGAATATCCCTTTTTTTTTTTAAATAAATAAATACATAAATAAATAAAATGATGCATGTTAAGTCTATGTATGGATCCGGTCAATGCAACAGAAAAAAATGAAAAAGGGGAAAAAAAAAAAAAAGAGTGAAAAATATGTTCAAATGGAAACGAACAGCAAAAATAAAGAATGTTTGGTATATTCTTCTAGTGTCCACTAGGGGCATAAACCTCAGGCTAACACACCACAAGCTACGATTTCAATACGATATTCGACTGTACCGCTAAATCTGCTACGATACCATACCATATGACTCGATTTAATATCCACCAAACGATACGTCAACGATTTTGTTCAAAATCTGTGGTTACGTCTAATTAATTAATTAAACAACCGTAATTAATTAACAGTTTTATAAGTATCAGTGTTACAGGCAAATCTCACCGAATTCTGTAATCTGATTGGTCAGAAGGTGTCGATTAATTTTCGATATCAGCAGCTCTGTCAACACTGCAGCTTAAAAATTTTCGGATAAAAAAATAAACAAATAAATAAAACCTGTGGTTATTTTAACAAAGAACGCCGATCGGTGATCTGGTGACGTTTTCTATAAAGAGGCGTTTATTTAACCTTTATGGAAGGAGTCTCCAGTGTCAATGCTTTTTTTTCTCCCACCGGGTCACAGGATGTAACATTTCTGATTTCCCATTAACCTGTCGAGTCGTTTTATTTAATATATT